>NC_060268.1:160662290-160942569 GCF_021613505.1 Equus quagga | reverse complement strand
TATCATTGAAATAGGTAATTTTAGTACTTTTGTCTTTTAACTTTTATATTATGTTCATAGGTGGTTGATCTGCTACCTTTACCATATTTTTGCCTTTACCAGTGATTTTATTGCCTGTTTTTTTTTTTTTTGATAATTTTCTTATCCCTATTTGTGGTCTTCCCTTTCCCACTTAAATAAGTCCCTTCAGCATTTCTTGTAGAACTGGTTTCTTTGTGATGAACTCCTTTAATCTTTTCTTGTCCAGGAAGCTCTTTATCTCTCCTTCCATTCTGAATGATAGCCTTGCTGGATAGATATTCTTGGCTGTAGGTTTTTTCCTTTGAGCACTTTAAATATGTCATGCCACTCTCTTCTTGCCTGTAGGGTTTTGGCTGAGAAGTCCACCAATAGCCTTATGGGCTTTCCTTTATATGTCAATTGTTGCCTTTCTCTTGCTCCTTTTAGGATTCTCTCTTTATCTTTAATTTTGGACATTTTAATTCTAATATGTCTTGGTGTGGGCCTCTTTGGGCTTATCTTGCGCTCTCTGTGCTTCCTGCACTTAGATGTCTGTTTCCTTCCTTAGGTTAGGAAAGTTTTCAGCTATTATTTCTTCAAATAAATTCTCTGCCCCTTTGTCTCTCTCTCCTCCTTCTGGAGGAGATAATACGAATGTTAGTGCACTTGATATTCCCTTAGACTGTTCTCATTCTTTTTTAATT
The DNA here is from genome assembly GCF_021613505.1 of Equus quagga. NCBI lineage: Eukaryota > Metazoa > Chordata > Mammalia > Perissodactyla > Equidae > Equus > Equus quagga. Next base: position 160,941,865 of record NC_060268.1, on the reverse strand, counting down.
CTTTCTTCTTTTGTCTCTTCAACTTGGGTGATTTCTTCTAGTCTTTTGTCTGGCTCACTGATCTGTTCTTCTATATCCTCTACTCTGCTGTTGAGTCCCTCCAGTGAATTTTTCATTTCCAGTATTTTATTCTTCATTTATTATTTGTTCTTTTTATATTTTCCAATTCTTTGTTGATGTTCTCACTGTGTTTATCCAGTCTTCTTCCAATATCAGTGAGCATCCTTTTGAGTTTAGGTTTGAACATTTTGCCAGGAAGATTGCTTATTTCTGTTTCATTTAGTACTTTTTCTCGGGTTTTGTCCTGTTCCCTTGCTTGGAATGTATTCCTTTGCCTCCTCATTATGCCTCTCAGCTCTTGGTTTCCAGTACTGTTCTTTAATAAAAGAAATCAAAATCCTTAGATAAATGGCTAATTCTAGGACTGCAGCAGGAAATATACAAGATGAGGCTGGAGCATCTTGTAGTGCTAGAAAGTAAGGTAGTACTTAAAAGCAAAACAAAATACAATGATAAAGGTATGTCAAAGGGACAAAGAAGTCTATTGAAAGAGCTCCCAAGGGCTACACGTGGAATACTTGGAGCAACAAAATAAATAAAGTAGTATTGGATTATAAGTGCCAAACAAAGTATATTGGCTTATAACCCAAAGAATAAAATATATAAATATTCATGAGTCCATACTGATATAAGTAAATAATTGAATGAATATATAAGTGGAGGAAAAGTGAGAAATGTGCCATGCAAAATAATTCCAAATAGTTACATAAATACTCTGTTCTCAAGAAGGTGGAGCATAATTACCCACTCGTTTAAATGTAGGCTGCACATAGTGACTTCCTTCCAAAGAATGTAGTATGTAAAAGGGGGTGGGGGAGTAACTTCACAATGGAGAAACCTGACAAGTACTCCCTCAGCAAGGTGATCAAGGTCAACATTAACAGTGATCAGCAATGTAGATAGTATATACTTTTGATATGATGTGACAAAAATGGTAACTTGTGTCTGTGGTCTTCTCCCTAAAATCCATAATCCAGTTTAATCATGAGAAAATATCAAACAAATCTCAGTAGAGAACATTCTACAGAATACCTCACTACTCCTCCTCAAAACTGTCAAGGTCATCAATATCATGGAAAGTGAAAAACACAGTGAAGAGAGGCTAAAGGAGAAATGATGGCTAAATGTCATCAGGTATTTTGGATGGGGTGCTAGGACAGAAAAGGACACTAGGAAACAACTAAGGAAATCTGAGTATAGACTCTTTCTAATAATAATATATCAATTTTGGTTTATTACTTTTAACAAATGTACCATACTAATGCAAGATGTTAATAATAGGGGAAACTGAGAGTGATATATATTGGAACTTTTGTACTATTTATCCAAATTTTCTGTACATTCTAAAACTGTTATAAACTAGATTTTACTTGAAAAAAGTAAAAAAAAAAAATTATAAAAAGATAAAGTTATTTATACTAAATCTGTGATACCTCTCTAGATTGTGATTTAAAGAAACCAACTGTATAAAATAAAAATAAAACAAGGAAATTTCAGTAGTGAATGGATATTGATGATGTTACAGAGTAATTTGGAATTGTTTTAGGTATGATAATGGTATTATAATTTTGGTAGTGAAAAAAAATTCCTTATGTTTTTTAGAATTCCATACAGAAGTATTCACAGAGTAAATCAAGTGATAACCCAGTTTGAAAGGAGGAAGTTTACATAAAACAAGATTGGCCATGTGTTAGCAATTATTGAAAGTAGATGATGAGTATTGGGAGTTTATTACACTATTCTCTACTTCTGTCTATATTTTAAATGTTTTAGAATCAAAAATGTTTTTTTATTTTTAAAGATTGAGAAATATATACATATACAAGAAAATAAAGGGGAAATTAGCAGGGAAGCCAAAAAGCCACTGTCACAGATTGCAGGGAGTGTGGTGCAAATATATTGTGAGTTTTATTCCTGACACTATCCAATTTTGTGGAAGTTTAGGTCCTCAGTGATTTTAGATGTTGAAAAAGAAATGAACTGCTCACATTTAGGATGATTTCTAAGGGCAAAGGGAAGGTTAGTCTCTGGAAAATGTTTGATTTGACTAGTTTTGAGCCATTTCATTATAAGCATTTTTGTCTCAAATTCATCCGTAGCACTGGTCCACCAACCAATTCATAATCCATTGAGTAAGTTCATGGAAATGAATGTAGTACAAGTTTTTTTTTTTTGTTTTTTTTTTTTTTTTTATCAATGAGCCTTAAGTTGTTTCTTCAAAAACAGACATCAATCCTTTCTGGTGTCTTCTGACTTTCTTTCTTATTCACCTATGCTTAAATATCTTTATGTCTGTCTCTATGTAGAATAAAAGTCCTTAACTCTGAAAATTTTCACTATGGTAAACAATCATTTAAAAAACTGCTCTGTGTAATTTTTGGAAGATAGTAGTAACTTCTGCTTAAATGCAAGGTAAATATATAGAAGCCCTTAATGTTATGAAAATAACTTGGTCTTAATTTGGATATAGGGTATGACTACTGTACAGGAATGTATGATAGCCAATAATGACTACCTGGCATTTACTTTTTTCTTCCTCACTTTTTGTATCTGTAAATGTTTTGCAGTGTGTTAGAGGGAATATGGTCATAGTAAGAGCAAAGGCTGAATTTTTAGCAAACTGCAAATAATCATGATGTCAGCCAGTTGATCCTAAATGTATTCTGATTATTCACTATGTCCAACTATGCCTATTAATGTACAAAAATATGATTTATGTTATGTAATTCTCAAAATATTAAGGACTTGATTACCGCCCCAACTGTATCTCTATCTATCTCTGTAGAAATTTACTTCTTGTATTGGAAGCAATTTTCCCAAGCTCACACTGCTAATTAGCAGCAAAAAAACACTAAAATCCCAGTCGTCTTTCCACTATATCTGAATGTCCCTATTGAGCTTTGAATATCTTTTGTGCACCCTCTTAGCGTGATCTCCTTTAGAGAACAACCAACACACGGAAAGAAATTTTTTCACTTCACAATGAATGTGTGTTTTTGCATGTATGTGTTCACACGTATGTTTATATGTACGCGTGTGTGTATATTTGCTTTGCAAAAATATGACAGAAGGGGCAGATGAAAAATGGTAGTAACTAGACAAAACCTGGACACTGAATAAATGTCAAGTTTACTCACACTGAGTCTACATGAATTCATTTCACCTTTGGCTACTATCTATGTCAGTAATTGGTCACAAAATGTACCTCTGTGGTTAGAGTTGTTATTCTTGTCCGCCTTAATAAACATGAAAATATTTTCATATTTTTGTCTAACTCCATGATTTGTTGCCTCTAGAATAAAACAGGAAATGTTCGTATTCAGTCCTTTCTTGATCTGCATTTTCAGTATCATCTAATACTATTCCTCAGCATAAACCAAGTTTACTCTTTATAAAATATATCTTAACCTTTTATGTCTCTGTTTATGTCTGTTCTATATATACCTCCTTTCAGACTCACTACTTTTATCAGTAGTTCCAATCTTAGCTACCTCTCACAGGTACCCCTTATAGCTGCCCCTTTGGGGTACCCCTTATGGAAGATTTCTCTGCCTTTACAAGCTCTCTGTGACTTCTTACTTTTTCTGAATCTCTCAAGCAATAGCTCATACTAGTAAATGTGAGGCTTTCCAGAATGCTGGCAACACGTGGACAAGAACCAAATATTGTGTATCTTTGCATACGTAAGCTCAAAGTAGATGTGATACCAATGTTTGTGAGTCTAGCAAACAGTAGACAATTTTTCAAGACACAACGTTGCATCCCGAACCCAAAATGGTTATTAGTTAAAAAGAAAAAAGAAGCAAGATCATCAGCCTAGAGCAGTGGTTTCTAAAAGCCTATGAATCATGGATCAGCCAAGAGAGATGCATCGTAATCATTTTGAGAGCTTAAAAAAAATTTTCAGAACCCACCCTAGAGAGTTTGATGCTGATTTGTGGATGTGTCCCAGAATTCATAAGTGTAGCCCAAGAGTGTTAGCACTGAGCGAGGCATTTGTGCTTATATAAAATTGATATTTTTTAGCTTTAGGCAGAGGTTTTCAACCATAGCTGCACATTACAACCACTTGGGATGCATTCTAATCAAGCTCATACCAGGGCCTCACCTCTAGAGATGCTGGGATAATTAGTGCAGATTAGGCCCTGGTATTAGCATTTTTGAAAGCCCCACAGGTCATTCTAATGTGCAGCCAGGATTGAGAAGCACTGAATAGATATCCTTTTTAAATTCAATCCCTCAAAACCATTTGAAATGTGTGACTCTAGCCTCTAATTTAAGCCATTTCTCATGCCTTTTCTTTCCCTTCTCTTATCCCACTCTCTCTCTCACCCAAACCAAAAGATACTTTCCTCTTTGCTGGAGTAATTCTCGGCCTCCCTCCCCCCATTTAGTGTTTAACAATTTGTATCTGATGGAAAGGCCTGGTGAATGAGTTCACCTCTGAAGGCTGCCCACAGGGTAGGGGAGTGGGTTGTGAGGTGTTTATAACACGATTCCTTCATTCTATTTATCTTCTCAATGCACATGGAGCTTAAAAAATCTTTTAAGAAATGCTTTATGTTACCAAGATAACTAACTGCCTGTGCTTAAATTGTAGTGGGAACTTTCTTTGTTCATGACTCAAGCAAGTAAGCATAGAAGGTTGTTTCAAGAATTAAAAAGGAAAACAAATACTTATGGATTGTGTTGCCTATTTCCTGGCAACCCAAGCTGTATTGCCCCTTCCATCCATGACTGCATTTTTTCCCCCTGAGATCTTCATGCTTTCTTTCCGAAAGATTTATCACTTTTGCCAGAATTGAGATTTGGCTTCGGAGATGTTTCAGTGCCAGGTCAAAGCAGCAACAAATGCTTTTGAGTTATTCTGTCATCAGTTTGAGACCTGAGTCTGATGCATAATTTATTCTCTGACAATGAAAGAGAGCAAAGCATGTATCTATTTTTTTAAAGTAAGCCAAGCAGGCAGGGGGCATTTCTGGCAGTTTACCTCCTTACAGATATGAACAGGGGACAGGTATGGTTCCACTCGTCTGTAGGATATCACAGGTACGTGCGTTTTCAGCCTCAGATAATTGCAGTTGACAAAAAAAAAGTGAAAAGGAATGTTTTATTTTGGTCTTCAATTAATTGGGTCCTCAAGGCGCTGAAGGCTGAGCCTGCTAGTTTTGGAAGCAAAAGAAAGTTATGCCCAGAATACAAAGGCATAAGGGCGCACACAGCATCCTTCCATGGGAGATTCCAGTGCAGCTTGTGGTTGGCGTCTTTTAAATTGGCTCTATCTAGGGCTTGCATTTGTATTCCTATTGCAGGGGCTTTTGATGCAAGGGTCAGAGATTTAACCAATGGGGTGTTGATGAGGAAATTAAAGTTCCAGTATGTCAGTACCCGTTAACTGATTGTTACTGCAGTGATATTCAAGAAGGAAGCAATGCCTATTAATTAATGCAGTACAAAATGAGTCCTAGAAAACTTCTGCCTTATTTTGAGGATATGTTATTAAACTTTTAGGTCTTTGGAATGAGCATTTGAGTTTGGAAATAGCCAAAGAGCAGTGGTGGATAGACTCTAGGGTCACACCCAACCATCCCTACCTTCTGTGTACACACCCTTGTGTGATCTCTTCCTTTTCAGGTTTAGGCAGGACCTGTGGCTTTCTCTTAACAATAGAATATGACAAAGGTGATGGGATGTCACTTCCCTGATTAGTTTGTGTTAATGTGGCAAAGATGATGAAATGATGTTTCCATTTTACATTATGTTACATGACACTCCATCTTCGCAGCTTGAGACTCTCTCTGTGGGTTTCGTGTAGTAAGTGGCCATGTTGGATTAGCCCATGTGGCAAGGAACTACAAGGGCTCTTTAGGAACTGTGAGTGACCTCCACGAGTTGAGAATGTCTTCCAGTTGACAGTCAGCAAAACCTTGGACCCATCGGTCATACAACCATAAGGAAATGAATTTGCCAACAACCTGAATGAGTTTGAAGCTGATTCCTCCACACTGAAGCCTTCAGATGAAAATGCAACTCATCTGACTTGTGGATTGTAGCCTTGTGAGCCCCAAAACAGAGAACTGAGCTAATCCATGTCCAGACTTCTGACCTACAGAAACTGCAAAAAAAAAAAAAAAAAAAGTGTTTTGCTTGAAGCCACTAAATTTATTACGTAATAGAAGACTAACATAAGCTAATACAATATAATATAGAAGACTAATGTAAAAGAACTCCTGGGGGCTTTTAAGTTAATTGGTTATCCTAACTGGCATTTTCTTACCTGAACCATGTAGTTAAGAAATGACAGTTTAGATCAGCAACAACATTATAATCTTCTGAGTTGGTAGTGGGCTTTATAAAAATGAAGAACTTTCACTCATCCCTACCAGACACCAAACTCTGAGGAAAAAAATAAACTTTTCTGTTATGTTATTACCTGTTCTCACTATAACACAGTGGCATTATATGATTCCCTTTAGCTATTTGTTCTCATAAATTTTTATCATAGGGAAGAGAGAAAAATCTTCACTTCTCATCAATGAAAGTATTGTTTCCCATTCTGCCTTTCCCTGGGATCACTTTTGAAATGTAACAAAGGGCTTTATTACAGAAGCTGGGCTTCTGGGGCTTGATAATTTATTCACCTTGTTATTCATTGTTCAGTTGTTATAGTTCAAGGCAGGTGTCTCGATCTTTAAAATAGGACAAGAAAATAATATATTTCCAATCAGTGGCTGGAAGGAAGGTTGCAACCACGTAATATAGAATTCAATTAGGCGTATTGGTTGATAAAGAAGATGGTCTGCATTATTACATACAGATACAGATTGCACAGTTGCTAGAAAGACATTCCTCTGTTGCTTTCTCTGTCCATAGTTTTCTTATTGTTTTGCCACTCTTAGAAATATAATTTAATCAATTTTTATTTGTATATTTACTAGAATACCACTAATTTTGTTTTCTATAGTCATCTGAGATGTAACTGCAGAAAACTTAATAAAACATATTTAAAACTGTCAGAAGATACCAAGACAGAAAAAAAAATGTAATTTCATAAATAATTCTAGTTAGACCAACATCTAGGTTGACTTTTACCAAGTGTGTGAAAGCACTTACATCCTCTGGCAGGGCTGCTTTCCTTTTATATAAAATAGCTAATATTCATATTTTGATATACTTCTGCCAGGTGGCCATTGTTCTTCAGTCATAGTTTAAATCTGTGTTTCAAAAAATAGTAATATATTAAAATATTGACCGTCCTACACACTATTGGCACATATATACATAAATGGATATGTGGATATCTACCTATCTATCCATGTATCTGTCATCTATCTATGAACTCTCAATTTTATTTCATTGATCTATACATCTCTCCTTATGCCAGTACTACTGCTATATGGATTACTATAGCTTTGTAGTAACTTTTGAAATTGGGAAGATTGAGTCCTCCAACTTTGTTCTTTTTTTAAGTTTTGGCTATTTTTGGTGCACTGAACTTCCATTTATGGGCACTTCATTCCCCAAATTTTTCTATTAATCTTTTTTGGTTCGCTAATTGTTTACCCTGTTATACACACCTCAGGCAGCCACAATTTTCAACAATTGCCTCTGGTTTTCAAAAAATGCCTTGCAGAAGAGGCCTGTTGTACTGTGTGTGCTGAGTCAGGTCAATAAAGTCAGCCTTGTAAATGTGGTCCTTTAGGGAGTCAATAGACAGACCAAATAATGAGAATTTCCTGGGAATTGAGCTTTGAAGGAGCTTGAACCCTGTCCTGCCTCCTCCAAGTTGTTTTTTACTGTGACTGTGGATTCCTGGTTTTCAAGGATATTGCAGATCTGAGGAGGGGGACCTGGTAAGACTCCATGTTAAATTGCCACATATCTTGGAATTGTCACTGAGAATCAGCTGTTTTTCTTGAATAAGCATTATGTGCTATATGAGATGTATGCTTGCATTTTTAATGGCTATTATTCACTTAGATTCTACTATGATTTAAAGAATTGGATATTAGACTGCCTACATTGATCCCTAACATTAGCATCATGACAGGAAATAAGGTTGAACATATCTTTGCATATCTGATAATTTATTTTTAGTGACAAATTCACAGAGCTGGAATTTTTTGATACATATAACTAAATTTCTATTATGTAACTTAGCAATTTGCATTCTAAGCAGTAGATTATGAATACTGATTTCACCATATCAAATAATGCTGGTTCTTACCATTACCTTTGGTCTTTGTCGATCTTTCTATTCTACTGTTTTAAACAGCATCTCTTTGAAAACTAGAACATCTGAACTTATTTTTATGTTTGTTTTTAAATGTTTTTCCCCCAATATTTTCCTGTTCACTTTCATGGGGTGGTTTTTCTTTTCCTATTGATTTGCAAGAACTTTTTATATATTTAGGATAGTTAGCCTTTTTGTTCTGTATATTTTAGTTTGGCCATTAAAATTTTACTCTCTCTCTCTCTCTCTCTCTCTCTCTCTCTATATATATATATATATATAAAGTGAGAGTAAAACATTTACTTTAAGGAACTGGCCCATGTGATTATGGAGGCTAGTAAGTCCAAAATCTACAGGATGGGCTGGCAGGCTGGACATCCAGGAAGAGCTGATGTTGCAGTTCAAGTCTGAAGGCCACCTGCTGGCAGAATTCCCTGTAGCTCCAGAGAGGTCAACCTTTTGTTCTATTCAGACCTTCAACTATTTGGATAAGACTCACCCACATTATGGAGGGCAATCTGTGTTATTCAAAGTCCACCTATTTAAATGTTTACCTCATCCAAAAACACCCTCAGAGAGACAGCCAGAATAGTGTTTGACCACATATCTAGCCACTATGGTGCAGCCAAGTTGACATGTAAAATTAACCACCATGGGTTTCTATATTGTTGCTGACTTTTCTGTCATGCATAGTAAAGTCCCTCCTTGAACATAGATTTTATAAATACTGCTCTCATGATTGACATTTAAATTTTTAATCTGTGTGTTATTTACTGAGGTGGGTAATGTGAGGTTTAGAAATAATTTTATATTTTCTAAGTGGTTCGGCAATTTCTCTAGCATGATGTGGTAAACAGAATAAATGACACCCAAAGATGTTCACATATTAATCTCCCAAACTTGTGAATCTGCTACCTTACGTGGCAAATGTAATATTGCCAGTATGATCAAGAATCTTGAGTTGGGGCAATATCCTGGATTATTTGGATGGGCCCCATGTAATCAGAAGAGTCCTGCTAAAAGGGAAGCTAGAGGGTCAAAGTCAGAGAAGGTGTTATGATGGCAGAAGCAGAGGTTGGAGTCAAGCACTTTCAAGATGGAAGAAAAGCCAAAGTCTTATATGACCTAAGTTCTACCATCTTTCCTACCTCATCTCCTATCACTTGTCCTCTCAATCATTCCTCTTCAGCTACCATGACCACATATGACCTCTGAAACCCACCTAAAATGCTCCCCTTTCTGAGCAAATTTTCCAGGTTAAGAAGAGGATAAGAATTCTGTGTAACGTCAAAGCTTCAACCATCTGGATTCTAGCATTCAAAATATACTCCCCAATTAAAAAATCTACCCAAAACAGCATTTTAAAATTATTTGCCATATGTTCTTTCTTCTTTCTAAAAGAATAAATATATGAAGAAAGAGACTGTTCTTCATTTTTTTTTCTTTTTAATTTCATCAAGTGCCTAGTTTTGAGGTGAAATCAAAGTTTGGGTACTAAACAGCTCATCATTTTATAATGGTGAATAATGTACCCTGTAGGAGCAGATTCTTGCTGCTCCTATTCTGCTAACAGCAGATTCCTGTAGCTCCATGAATTATATTTGGCTATATTTCTGGGAATATGATGATAAAATGAAAGAATAATGATCATTGACTAATGAATTTTTTAGAGGTGGTTTGTTCCACTTAGTTTTAGATTGTCAGCATCTATTCTGTTAAAAGCACTGGATTTCTATTTGTAATATATTAGATTTATCTTTAAAACAAATGAGCAATGGAGACTATCAATGTCTTAGATAAGCTCCTTCATACTAACCTTTATACCACATTTTGCCTACAATTTATTTCTTCTCTGAAATGTTTAAACAACTGTCTGAACTCCAGATGATTCAGATCATGGCTCTCTTGAGCCATAAAACTGCTGGCCCTAGCACATAAAGTGCCCCTGCGACCAAAAACAGCCAGGAATGTTCTACAGTCTTCTATATCAAATTCCAGGAAAGAGTCTTTTCCCTTGTCCAGAATGTTATATGGTCTAAGAGAATTCAATGAAGATTATTTTATGCTTATACAATATTACTTCAGAACAAGGACAAATGATACATCCGGGTATGAAAGTTCCTTTTCCTAGGGCACACTTCATTCTAATACCTAATTTAAACTGTTCTTTGAGAAGCCCGTTGAAACTGGAAAAATAATAAATCAAAGACCCTCAAGTACATAAGGTTTGTCTAGCTGCTCTGTCGAAATTTTGCCGACAAGTTAAGTCACGATGCTCAATAAATAGTATTTCATAAGAGAGCTCTGCAAATTTAGGGAGGATATAAGTCATGAAAAGGTAAGTACAGGCCAGGAACTAGCTGGCAAAAATGCGAATAAGGGTTATGCATTTTCCTCTTTGTATAAAGATATTTTTTTAGAGGAGGTATTGTTTGAGGAAAGGGGTTTTGTTTCCTGGCAACTTAGGGAGGGCAGAGTGTCTTAAGAAAGAGAAGAGCAGACCATTGGAAGTAAGGAATGATTTCTCCGTGTTTTAATGGCATCCTTGCCTGGATCTAATATGTTCAATGTGAAGAACATTTAGTTATACTTGAAGTCTTATAAGAACACCAGTAATTTTGGATTAGGACCCACCCAAAGGGCCTCATTTTAACTTAGTCATGTCTTTAAAGACCCTATTTACAAGCACAGTCCGATTCTGAGGTCCTGGGGGTTAGGACTTCAGCATATGAATTTTGGAGAGAGGGGAACAATTCAGCCCATACCACTGTGCATGATGTGAAAATGCTGATTTGTTATGAACACTCAAAGGAGATAGCTACCTAAACTTGAGATTCAGTTACGAATGCTTAAGAAATAACTCTGGACTTCTTCAGAGTACCTTCAACAGGCCATGTATAGCAGGGAACCATTAGGATGTGAATCTGGAATAGGTACTGGCCCTTTTTAGTTTGTGGCCTTCAAAGAACTATGATCACTGAACAGTTGCCATGTTCTGGGACAATTTAATCCCTAGAGTCAATTAGAATGGCCTCACTCACCAGACTCCCTAAGGACAGTGGACTCTTCCTCTCCTAATCTCCTAATTTACTTCATCTCCATTTCAATATACCTGTACCTAGGAAGCTTAACTATTAACCAAGGAAGACTATGATGGTTTCTTTAGTTATAGCCATCCATATAATCTCATTTCTTCTTTCTAGCACACACGATAATTATAAAAATAACTTTTCAAAATTTTTTTAAATATTAGCCTTCTCTAGCATACTATGGGAGACTTGTTGACAGGTATATACCTAATACAACATCTGTGATACAATAGATGCTCAATAATTGTTTTCTGAGTGAATGAATGAGTGAATAAAAATTTTGTTACTATCCCTCAGTCTTTTGCTATGTGCTCAGCATCATGAGTTTCCTTTGAGAACAAGGCTCCATGATTCCCAACCTCAAGGAAAAGGAAACCTGATTGGAAGATAAAGGCAAAACTAGTGAAACGAAATTGGGTGTTTGAATATTTAGTGCTGAATAAGATGATCATCAGGGGAGAATATGTAACACAAGAAGTGTTTCTTGAAGTAGCTGGGATGTGCACTGGGCTTGGAAAGACAAGATACATCTGGAGGAGGAGTCAAGTAGGGTCATAGCACAGATAAAGGCATAGAGTTAAGACGATCTATGAGACTTAGCAAGGCAAATATTTTTGCTTTTATTTTATGAGATTAAGCCCTCTCTTTACTTCTGAAATGAAGATCCTTCAAAAAAGTGGCATGGTTTGCTATTTCTTCACCACCGCCATCATTACTAAGCAGACACCAACCACTAATTTTAACTAAATGAACAAATACTAAACACACACACACACACACACACACACTCTCTCTCTCTCTCTTTCTAGGAGTAGGAGTGGAGGAAAAGAACCTCCATCCTTTATGCCAATCAATGGTGAACTTCTAGATTAAGTAGCACCAGATGGATAAAACTTTTTTTGTCTTTGAGGAAGATTAGCCCTGACATAACACCTGTGCCCATCTTCCTCTACTTTATATGTGGGACACCTGCCACAGCATGGCTTGACAAGCATTGTGTAGGTCCACACCTGGGATCTAAACTGGTGAACCGCAGGCCACTGAAGTGCAACGTGTGAACTTAACCGCTGTGCCACCAGGCTGGCCCCTGGAGAAAACTTTTAAGTCTGTTTTAAAGTGAGAGCCAATTGGCAAAGTTTCACCAAGTTAGCTATTATGTTTTCATTTTTCCTTCTTTCCTGTGCAAATCTTCTAGTGCATAACAGTAAAAGAAAATGAACCTGAAACCAATGCCAATTAGAACATGTAAAAAGCTCCAGAGAAGTTTTTGCTAGGATTTTAAGAGGAAGGAGGAGAGAGCAGATAAGAGTAGCAATGTCCTTACCAATCTGACAAGGACAGACTCAGCTCTATAAGGATAGGGACTGACTGGGTCCATTTAATTCAACATTATGTCCCATGGTTTAACAGAGTGCTTCACACATAGGAGATGCTTAATGGATGTTTTACATATAAATACGTATATGAATATATGTATAATAAGTTTACCATCTTTTAACTTTAAATCCCTATCTATGTCCATAGACACTTACTGAGAATCTGCTCCATCAAAAGCATAAACAAGGTTCGAGTTGGAAGGATTCAGACAAGAATCAAAATTGGCAATTCCACACAGTCTGGAACTAATGTTACCAGCTCTTAGTTAACATCAGCCCTGATATTTGTTCCCCTATAGTGAACCCTGTATATAGGGGTTAAAACTAAAAGCACACATTTCCAGTTCCCTGGTTCCTTAGTTACACTCATATGTAAATATTTGTTTCTTTAACCTCTGACTCCGTGAGCTCTAGAGCCAAATAGAAGTTACAAATTATTAAAGTCCAGTTGACCTCACGCTGGGCTCCCACTAAAGTTGTGGCTAATCCCAGGACCTTAAAGTTCTTTTACAGAGAAACTAGTGTCCAGAGAATATCAAGAAACCAAAGCTTCCCAGCCCCACCTCCTCAGCTTCCTGATGTCAGAGTCTACCTTCCACCATGGAGATAAGCAGCCAAGGGCACTCATCTGAGAAATCCTTTGTCTCCCCTGGAAGCAGCCCAAGACACAGGCCGATGGGAAAATGCTGACCAAGAAATCCACAGCCCCCCTCCCCTACCTAAAACCCTAAATAAAAACCCCTACCCGTTTCTCAATGGGGAGCAAGCAACTTTTGGGGCACTGGCCCTTGCTTTGCTTCCTCTGCCTGGCAAAGAAAAGCTTTCCTTTTCCTCCCAAGACTCCATTCTTGTTATTTGGATTGACATCAGGATCAGAGACTGAACTTTCGGTAACACTAAGGGCTTGATCCCAAACAGCTGATAAAAGAAACTAGCATGTGCAAGATGGCAGAGTGAGTGGTCTTCTTTGTCTCTCCCCCGTCGAATCCACAACTAATTGGACATTCACCGATTAACAAAGGATATCCAGATAGCATCTCAAGACGCCTAGGAGTCCCGTGCTACTACACATCGGAAGGCGGACGGACTTCCCCCTGGGAGGGAGGTGGAAATAGGTGAAAACTCTCCAACCCCCGACCACCAGACAGCCTAGTTCCTGCAGGAGGCTCTCTTCCAGTGGACTCCCCCATAGCATCGCCACACACCAAGGGTGGGAGTGTGCACTCACCAGCGAAGCGACGGTGGAAACAGGTGACAACAGCCCTACCCAAGCCCCCCGTGATTACACCTAAGCCCAGGGGGAATCCCCAGGGTCCTGCACCCACCAGCAGGGAAGGCCTCTGCTCGCCATTAGCAGGGAGGCCCCGCGCAGAATCTAGAACAAAGAGAATCTCCTGGCTGCCCCAGCATGGCACCAGACCGCAAGCTGCCGCTGGGCTCACGGTCTCCGGCGCATGAGTCAGTGCAGGGGGCGCCCGGACTTCCCGTAGACGTGCTTGGGGACACAGTTGGAGCTCTAGCATCTGGCTCTGCAGTGCAGGGGAAGGCTCTGGGGTCCCACACCTCCCTGGCAGGGAAAGCCTCTGCCCGCCATTAGCAGGGAGGCCATGCCCAGAATCCAGGAAACAGGGAAGCTCCTGGTGGGCAGATTCCCTGGCACAGCACCAGACCACAAGCTGCTGCTGGGCTCACGGTCTCCATCGCATGGGTCGGTGCAGGGAGTGCCCGGACTTCCTGTGGATGTGCTTGGGGACTGGGTGGAGCTCCAACACCTGGCTCTACAGCCTGGGGGGATGCTCCAGGGTCCTGCACACCCCCAGCAGGGAGGGCCTCTGCTTGCCATTGGCAGGGAGGCCCCGCCCAGCATTCGGAACACCAGGAAGCTCCCTAGAGCAGAATTCCCCACAAGGCAGCAGCTTACAAGCCACCGCTAGGCCCACAGACTCTGGCCGTGTCCCAGATGAGGCAAGGGGCTCCCAGAGATCCCGTGAGTGGAGTGGGGCAGAGTGGAGCTCCAGTGAAATGGCTACATAGCCCAGGGGGGGCTCCAGGTTCCTACAGCAGCCTCAGCAAAAGCCTCTGCACAGCACTAGTGGAGAGGTCCTGACTGGCAATCACAAGGCGGGAAGGCCCTGCGGCAAAAGCAGCACAGCTAGGTGAGCTAACGACAGACTGCACAAGATACCCATAGCTCTGCTGGGACCTATAGTGGACAAGTGTGATCTTGTGGGCTCTGTTATGGACAAAGTGGTGATTATAGATGATCCTGCGCCTGGCTGATGGGAAAGCCCACAAACAACACCGCTGCAGACCACAAGGAGGGAGCGCGTCTAAGTGGGCTGCGGCAGTAGTCACCAGCAGCCTGAGGCCCCCTTGTGATTGCCCCCACAACCGACGAGGGACCCCACAGGACCACTGTGCCATGAGGAGGGGTCCAGGTCCAATGAGTAACAGCTGACAGAGTTCCTGGTTGGTGCAGTCTAAACAGCTGCCCCCCCCCCCCACACACACACCAGTCACAACCAGTGTAAGCAGCGACTAAACTCTATCTCTATGCAGAGGCACAAATCCACACCATCAAGCAGAATGAAAAAATATATTAAATCTCCAGAACAGAAGGAAAATGATAAGCACCCAGAAAACAATCCCCAAAACAATGAAATCTACAACCTAAATGATGATCATTTCAAAACTGCCATTATTAAAAAACTCAACGAGTTAAAAGAGAATTCAGATAGACAACTCAATGAGCTCAGGAGCTATGTTACAAAAGAGCTTGATACTATAAAGAAGAACCAATTAGAAATACTGGAGATGAAGAACACAATGGAGGAGATTAAGAAAAATCTGGACTCTCTGAATAGTAGGGTCGATAATATGGAGGACAGAATTAGCAATTTGGAGGCTAGGAATATAGAAATGCTGCAGACAGAGGAGGAGAGAGACCTAAGACTAAAGAGAAATGAAGAAACTCTCCAAGAATTATCCGTCTCAATTAGGAGATGCAACATAAGGATTATAGGTATACCAGAGGGAGAAGAGAAAGAGAAGAGGGCAGAAGGCCTGTTCAAAGAAATAATAGCTGAGAACTTTCCAAACTTGGGAAGAGAGATGGAACTTCATGTGTCAGAAGCCAGTAGATCTCCAAACTTTATTAACGCGAGAAGACCAACCCCAAGGCATATAGTAGTGAAACTAGCAAAAGTCAATGACAAAGAGAAAATACTAAGGGCAGCCAGGCAGAAGAAAATAACTTACAAGGGAAACCCCATAAGGCTATCAGCAGATTTCTCAGGAGAGACCTCACAGGATAGAAGAGATTGGAATGAAATATTCAAAACTCTGAAGGACAAAAACCTGCAGCCAAGAATACTCTACCCAGCGAAAATATCTTTCAAATACGATGGAGAAATAAAAACTTTCCCAGATAAACAAAAGTTAGGGGAGTTCATCGCCACAAAACCTCTTCAAGAAATGCTCAGGAAAAACCTCATTCCTTAAAAATCGAAAAAAGGAAAGGTGTTACAAAATCCAGAACAAAGGAGATAAGCAGAAGGACAATAACACAAAGTAACAGCTCTCCATCAGGACAAAATGCAAAAGAACCGGAAAACAAGTGATAAAATGGCAACAGTAGGCCCCCACGTTTCAATAATCACTCTAAACGTGAATGGATTGAACTCTCCCATCGAAAGGCACAGAGTGGCAGGATGGATAAAAGAACAAGATCCAACAATATGCTGCCTCCAGGAAACACACCTCAGCCCCAAAGACAAACACAGACTTAAAGTGAAGGGATGGAAGACAATACTCCAAGCTAATAATGAACAAAAGAAATCAGGTGTTGCCATACTTATATCAGACAAAGTAGACTTCAATTTTTAGTACTGAATAATGTTCCATTGACTGGCTGTACCACAGTTTATTTATGCATTCACCTCCTGAAGAACATCTTGGTTCCTTGCAAGTTTACCAATTACAGATAAAGCTGCTGAACATCAGAGTGCAGGTTTTTGTGTGGATTTAAGTTAACTCCTGTGAGTAAATACCAAGGAGCGTGATTGCTGGATCAAAGAGTAAGAGTATGTTTAGTTTTAGAAGAAACTGCCAAGCTGTCTTTCAATCTGGCTGTAGCATTTTCCATTCCCAAGAAATGAATGCGATTTCCTGTTGCCCCAAATCCTCACCAACATTTCGTCTTGTCAGGGTCACAGATTTTGACCAGTCTAATAGGTATGTAGTGGTATCTCACTGTTATTCTAATTCACCTTTCCCTGATGACATATGATGTGGAGCACCTTTTTGTGTGCTTATTTGTCTTCTGTTTACCTTTGACAAGGTGTCTATTAAGATCTTTGTCCCATTTTTTAATTTGTTTGTTTGTTTTCTTATTGTTGAGTTTTAAGGGTTCTTTGTATGTTTTAGATAAGAGTCCTTTATCAGATGTGTCTTTGCAAATGTTTTCTCCCATTCTGTGGCTTGTGTTCTCACTCTCTTGAAATTTTCTTTTGCAGAACAGAAGTTTTTCATTTTAATGAAATCCAACTTATCAATTATTTCTTTCATGGGTTGTGCCTTTGGTGGTGTATCTAAAAAGTCATCACCATACCCAAGGTCACTGAGGATTTTTCTATGTTATCTCCTACTAGGAGTTCTAAAGCATTTTATATTTAAGTCTGTGGTTTTGAAGAGGAAGAACAGAGAGATTAAGGGTATTGGAATGAGAGAAGAAAAGGAAGAATATATAAACAAAAGAATGAGAGAACGAGAAGGAATGAAGGTATTAAAATAAGTCTACAAGTGTGTACAAATTGTCTTCAAATTAGTGGTTACTACATCAGGCTGATGGGATTTTAGGTCATTTTTAATTTATTTGCTATACTTTACTCTTTCATTCGCTATTTTAAAATGAGCATGCAATGTTTACATAAACAGGAAAATGTAATAAATCTGATTTTAATGGATTGAAACACAGTTTTGGAAGAAAATTTTATGGTTGAAAATCTAAAAATGTTCTTGTCCAAATTGAAACAAAATCTTATACCTGAAGAGGCTATGAAGAATTTCAAAAGGTGACCAGCCTGAAGACAAAAAATTCATATGACTTTTTTTCATTTGCTCTTTGAACCATAGCCTACTTTGGAAAATATTTATTCAGGAAAATAACAGGAAAAAGAAGATATAACCACAAAAGCATTTTTATCTAAAGCTCTCTATTTTGAATATATGCATCACCTGCGCAAGGAGCATCCCAGTATTAAGTATAGGATGCCCTCACTATTTTTCTTCCTTTGATCGATAAGGCTGTTAGAAGCCACAATAGAGACTATGCATAATGCCTGGTGAAATGGTGAGCTGTGAATTGAAGAACAATCATAACTCACTAATTTTTCTAAAATGCGTTTAAAAATCCTTTCACATTAATCTCCGTGATTCATAAAGAAAGGAGGCAGGCTGGCAAAGTTTAAATGATTGAAAATGATGCCAGTGGCCTTCTGCAAAATCTGATTACAGCTTTCATGATTGATAGCTTGCCATTAGCACAGGGGGTGAAAAGCCTAGAAATTGAACCAAGTAAATCAAGCAAAATCTTTCTAGTTTATAGTGAACACTTAGACATGATTCAAAAATGTTTTAACCAAGATTTCATTTTCTGTAAATATATGTTGCCTTCGAATATGAAGTATTCATTTCAGTGACTTTTCCCTGAACTGCACTTTAATCTTGTCTTCAAGAAAGTTCAACTTGCTCTGCCATCTTCTCCAGGCTTCAAGGCTGGTGTGATTTACTTAAGTGGCAGTGTACCACTCTATTTGTATTCCTGTTTTCATTTGGCAGCTTCTAAGGAATGCATGTTGCTGTTGCTTGGGAGATGTGAATGTTGCAAAAATTCAGAAGTGAGTAAAGTAAGCAGTCCACCTTTTGCTTGGAAACTTCTTTGCATTTGCTAAATGCTCCATGTCAATTTGACATATAGTGAAAGCTATTACAGCTCATTAGTTTGAGCGTTAGTGCATTGATTATATCTTCATACTTCACAAAATCATGGACCAGATAAGCACAGAATAGCTGTCATAGCAGGATTTACTATCAACTGACACATGACACAGGCCATATTGTAGCAAATTTCCAATAGTCAGTCAGATGATTTATGCATAGTTATGGAGAAAATATTTGTATACTTACATATCATCTTTGTATGTGTATAAGATACTTAGTACTGTTTAAAAGTATTGAGGGGCCCACCATGTCTTTGTTAGCTAAACAAATATTTACCAGCAATGCTGGAAAATATTTACTCACTTTTATTGTGTGTTAACATCATAAGAACTGACTAAATGTGATCATTATGAGCACTTACTAGGCATCTACATGCCAACATTTAGGGTCAATATTTACAGAGCACGTGCAGTGTGTAAGACTAAGCTCCTTGAAGGTTGGGACCACGTCCGTATTATTTCTCTTGAAAGTTTAAGAAAATGTCTAGTGAAGAGCAGTTATGTTTCTGGCAACAATTTTTTTTAATGAATGGACATATTAAGCTGTACAATTCTTGAGTTTCAGTCCCCCATCTTCCTCCCCCAAAAATCTACAGAATCAGTGCTTTTAATTGACCTCGTTGTAAAGGAATTGAAACTGAGACCTAGAGAGGATTATTACCTTTCCATGAATACACAACTGATTAGTGTCTTAGAGCATTGTTTTCAGCGTGATTTGAAAACTTGAGGGCATACATAATCATTGGGAAGATTTAAGAAAACTAAGGTAACCGGAAAAGAGATGTTCTAAGAATGAAGTCTAGGAATGGGTCAATGAGCCTCTTTGACCTTCAAGATGCACTCTATAGTTATCTGTCTTTCAGGTTATTGAGATTGTTCTGCATTTGTTTTCTATTGCAGCTGTAACAAATTACCACATTCTTGGTGGCTTAAAAACAGCACAAATTTACTATCTTACAGTTCTGAAGGTCAGAAGAACAATGTGGTTTTCACTAGGCTAAAATGTAAGTGTTGATAGGACTGTGTTCTTCTGGAAACTCTAGAAGAGTTTGTTGCCTTGCCATTTCCAGCTTCTAGAGGTCACTCACATTCTTTGGCTTGTGGCTTCCCTTCTGTCTTTAAAAACAGCAACAGCCAGTCGAGTCTTTCTCATGTAGCATCTCTCTGACTCTAGCTTTCATCGTCACATCTTTTTCTCTGACTCTTCCTACTTCTTTCACTTAGAAAGACTCTTATAATTGCCTTGGGCCCACTCAGATAATCCCGAATAATCTCCTATCTTAAGATTTTTGGCTTAATCATAACTGAAAAGTCACTTTTGCTATGTAAGTTCACATTTACATGTTCCAGGGATTAAAACAACTAACATTTATTGAGCACTGACACCACCAGCACTTCCACCACATTTATTGGGTTTTTAATAAATTCCAGGTATTGTGCTTGCATTCTCTCTATAAACCTTCTAACAGCCCATAAAATAAGCACTGTTACTGTTCCCTTTATAGATGAGGAAACTGAGGCTTAGAACAGAAATTGCTTGTCCAAGTCACTCTACTAGTGAATGAAAGAGCTGGGCTCAAACCCGGGTCTGTCTGACTCCCATGATCTAAATGACTAAGTCTCTGCTGAAAATATTTGCCTCGATCTGATCTGCTCTTGTTGGCTTTTTGTGTTATCTCCTCTGTCTATAGCACTTTCCCAATTTATGTTGTATATGGCAAGTCCCTTTCATTGTGTTCATTATTGTCCTGATTTATTGTTTATTTGGCTATACTCAGTGAGTGTCCCCGCGATGCCCCTATTTTGTTGTCAGATTTGAGGTTCCACCAAATTGGGAGGGCAGTTGAATTTTGTTATTGCTATTCTTCACTCTCATTCTTTTGGTTTGTGTCAGCTGTTACACACACACACACACACACACACACACACACAAAGAGTCTTCCTACTCTAGATTCCCTGAAAGAATTATCCGTTATCAAAATGGAACAACATCGGTCAGTGGCAGCACTATGAATTTCTCTAAGTATCCTCATGGTTCAGAGGATATCTTTGTCTAAAATAGTGCTCCCAGGAGAGTCCCATTTAATTTTCCCTAGTAAAGCAACTTACCGTAAGCAATGTCAGTGAGGCTATGTGCCAAGTATGTTAATATACTGTCTGGAAAATGCTTCAGCCTAAAATGGGCTGATCTCCACGGTTCTGGGACACATGTGATCTCTGTAGGAAGCACTCAGTGATATGGGTAGGAAGCAAAATATCTGAATTAGAAGACTATACTTTCAGAGTTAAAGCAGTAAATCTCTTACCTTTATTAATTCTTGTTTTTATCCAACATGAAGAAACAATCTACAGACTGTTTTGCTGATTCCCAAGGCAAATGAGGCAACTGTTATGTGGGTTGCCTACTACGTGCTATTCATTCAACATATACACATTTAGCTTTTTCCACAGATACAGGGCTAGGAGCTTGGAATATAAATACTGATTTTTCAAGGGAATTGGAATCCAGAAATACCAGATACAATACTGTGCAACTTAGCATACATTTTCTCACTCAATCCTCATAATAGTCCTAAAGGAAACATTATTATTCCCGTTTTTACACATGAGCAATGAGAGGCTCAGAAAAGTTTATCTGGTATTTAAATTAAGGACTGTTTGATTCTGAAATCCATCTATCTCATGCTTTATCACTGTTTGTACCAGTGGCCACTGCAGGAAAGCTCTGGGAACTTCTTTGTAGCATAGAACTTAAAATTGCAACTATGGCATCAGACAGATCTTAGTTTAAGTATCGGCTTTGCCACCTTTAACTTTGATGAACTTGGGTGTGTGTATGCATGCACGTCTATATCATATTTTATGTGTAAACCTACATTATAAGGTTGCCATAAGGATTAAATGAAATGCTGTATTAAGCCTGCTATAAACATAGCACAACCTAGATCCTTGTTAAATGGCAGCTACTATTATATCATTATTAGTAAAGAGAGATTCTGTTGAGCTGACCTGGTTATACTAAGAAAAACCCCATTGTGAACTGTAGCTCTATTCTTCCACAGAAATAAGAAAAAGAAATGGAATTAGATGGTGGATAAAATAGAATTTTGTCAGCAGGGCAACTACCATTAACACAAATGAGCAAGCCCCCTCCTTTCCTTCTAAGTCCTTCTGGTTCATTGTTCCTTTTATAGAATGATACTTTTGGAAATAACAATAAAACAAAGAAAGGACATTCTCATCATTTATGGATGGTTGACATAGGAACTAATTTTTTAACATTCAATGTCTGGCAGTAAAATATTGGAGAAGATCATTAAAATTCTATGATTTTATTTAAATGAAGTGAGTCATGGGGAACATGGTGGGAAAATGCACAGCCTTCTTATCCTTGTCTGACTTTGTGGCATGTTTGCCCAAAGAAATAGGAAATACTATCCCAGTAATACTCCTGAGAAACTTGAATGAGTCTCGGGGCAATTCTGACATCTTTTCCCTTAGTGGTCCATAAATATAATTTCTGACTTGGAGACTGGATATGTAATACATCTATTCATTCACTACTTCACTAAATATTTATTGATCTCTTTTCTGTAGTCCTTTCCATCACATAGATATTATACTCTTGAAGGTTTCCCCTCTTGTGTCTTTCATTCAGCATAGGTCACATTTGCAGTTGTCTGTAATGTGCTAATGATATATACTTGGGTAATAGAAAGTTGTGTCATGTACTATCATCCTTCTGAAAAAAGATAAAGGTACATGAAAAAAGATAGCAAAGGACAATATAAAAAGTGATTATAGCAATTTTGTACTTGTGATGTCATGGGGAATTTTTGGTGTGTATATTTTTATGTAGGTGTGTGTGTTTATCTTCCATCATTTATAATATTATTAAGCCTCATAGGTCATAACTTTATGCCAAGACTCCTAAAGTCATCTTTGAGCTCTCAACTGCTCTGCTTTACATATGTGATGTCATTTCATCTTTGTTAGTTATTATTCTATATTTTCATTCTACATTCATTCCCAAGATGATTCCCTCAGTCTCATGGCTTTTTGTGGATGACTCCCAATCTAATTTCTAGCTCTGGCCTCCCCGTGAGCTCCCTATGTGAAAATCCAATTGCATTTTTGACATCTTCTGTTGAATGTCTAGTAGGCATCTTGATAGTAGTATGTCCCAAGCAGAACTTCTGATACATTCTCGACAAACATACCTCACCGATTTTCTTACAAATTTCTCCTTTAGGTAAGATTTCAAGCACCACTTTTCAATGGCTCATTCAAGTAAAAAAATCAATATGTCACCCTTGATTCTTCACATACATATCCAACCAGTAAGTTCTACAAGCTCATTCAAGTAAAAAAGTCAATATGTCATCCTTGATTCATCCGTACATATCCAACCAGCAAGTTCTACAAGCTGTATTTTCAAAACATATCCCCAATCTGAACACTTGTATTGTTACTACCCTAATCCAAGTTGACATTCTCTCTGACTTGGCCATCTGTGTTGGTCTCTGATCTGGTCTTCCTGTTTCTTCCCTGGCCCTCCTTTCATTAGTTCTCCATGCACCAGCTAGAGTGACATTTTAAAAAAATAATAAATCAGATCGTATGACCTGTCTGCTCAGAACTGTTCAATGGTCTCCCATCACTTTCAGAATAAAATTCTTACTGTGACTGAACAAGACTGTCTCTTATTGGCCATAGCTTACCTCTTTGACCTCAGCTCTCACCCTCCTCTCCATTCACGTTGCTTCAGCCACACTGACCATCTCATGGTTTCCTGAGCATATCAAGCTTGTTTCTACCTCAGCAGCATGCTGTTCTCCTGCCCGGAGCACTGTTCCACTGCATCTTCCTATGCCTCACCCCTTCACTGTATTTATGTATTTTTAAAAATGCTAGCTCCTCAGAGAAGCCTTATCTGACTAACATGGCTGGCATAGCCACTTCCTCTGCCCATTACCCGTTACCCATAGCTTCTTCCCATTCTTCACCTTCACTGAAATTATACATGCATATACCCATACACATAAACACAAACAAATATGATATAATATCATATTATGACTTATTATTTGAACCACAAACTGTATTTCCTTAGTATACTTTTCTTCTAAAACTCTCTCTCCCTTCAAGATTGTGAACACCTCAAGATCTGGGACCATATCACAGTCCGTACTTATTGCAGTGATCAACATAAAATAATTACTCAATAAATGTTTGTCAAATTGAATTGAATCAATACAGTGCTCTTCACATTTATTACTAATTTGCTTGTACAGATTTTTAAATTAAACAGACCATCTTTGCTGACTCATACAAAGTATTAAAATAGTTAAAATAGAAATACAGGTTTAGCTCTCTGCTTTTGGTTTAATGCCAATCCTTGCTTGGAAGATTCACTCTGGTACCTTATATATATAGGAACCCTTTGAAATAGATACTGAGTAAATATTTTTATTGCTAACTTTGAGTTAAGGGAATTGAAAATCTACATTGATTTTAATATTGTATACTACAGAAGCACAAATCAGTACTAGATATCAACTAGCTAAATCTACTCAGAGGTGAATAAACTGCAAGTAAGAAAGACTAACAGAATTTCCAAAGTTCTTACAGACTCTTAGTGGGACTAAAGCCAAAAAGATAAAGTATTGGGAATGTTGGAATAAAAGATTCTGTTTCTTTGATATATGTTTTGGAGTTTTTCCGTGAATCTCTCCTGTCTTTTGTTCTGACGTGCTGTGGGAAGGGAAACCTGGTAGTGAAAATACTGCAGATTGTTATGCATTCCTCAAGGCATCCATGCTGACATCAAAGAGCAAGTTTCAGTTGATAGTAGATCTTGGTAGCAGTGACAATTACTTTGGTCCTTTTTCCCCTCATGTCTCTTCCAACATGCCAGGTTCATCATAATATTTCATTGTAATACAACTTGTTATGAACCTAGATTGTTAAGTTTGGTTAAAGCAGCATTTTTTTAAAGATATACTGCTTATCTTGTTTTATCCTCTATGACCACAAGCATCATGTCTAAAATAGACAAGTAAGGCGTGTTAGTTCCATTGAGTTATTTACCTTTAACATTATCTGGAAGGGATCTTAGATTTATGTAGCCACCCCTGACGTAGGAAGGGTTAATAATCACTGGAAAAGGCTTTCCAACAAATTGTGACCCAGAGGTGAGAAGGCTGGTTAGCCAATGACAGGCAAGACCTCCAGGGGGAGGCAACCTAAGGCAGGCACGGTTGCCTAGGGGCACAGATGGAGACACGATATCAGGAGCAGGAGGGTCCGTTGCCTAGGAGACCTTGCATGCTCTTAGATAAAAATATACGAGCACAGCAATAACATGAAAATATCAAAACAGAGGCTGAGGGAGGGCTCCTTGAGAAATCACTAAGAATTCTTGGCATTTGCTAATTACATTGTCCATAACACCTGTGTATGATTAATAGCTGTAAGCAATGTATATATTGAAATGCTGGTTATAATAAACTGAGAGTGGCCATCAGCCCTCTCTGCATCTATCCTGGTGTGTACATTGGATCACGACACCGACAATTTAGAACTTCATGAAAATAACAGAAAGATTAATTGAGACTGAATGAATCACACTCTGGAATAAGTATATATACTGTACTACATAATTTACATTAGCATGACTAAATATGGTGACTCTGAATGTTACACAGAGGGATACTGCAGTTTTAGTTTTCCTAGTTAAGCAGCTGGTGAAATCTCTTAGCTAGGTATGACTGAAGAAAGAGTCTCTGTTTTGAGAGAACCTGAAGTTCTACTTAATTTCTTCCTCATGTCCTATGACTAAGCAGGTGGCCGTGAACATTGAGCTAGTACTTCCTCACACCATCTTATGATTTTCAGGAGATTCTTGATTGTTTATATACTTAGAATTCACTTAAGCCTTGGGAATCTCTTTGTTTATAAATTATAAAAACCCACTCAAAATGCTTAGGCCACAGAACAGACTTTGTTATAAGGATATGGGACTTCCTCCCAGTTTGAGGAGTGGAGTCATATCATAGGCAGGTCTGAAACCTGGGGTTGTAAAGCTCTCAAGAATCAAAGCAGAATTAAAGAAAGGTCTCCCTTTCTAGACACACAATTTCATCCCTGCTGTTTTCAGCATTTCTCCCTTATTATTCAGCTTCTGAGTTTACAGATCTAGATCAAATGACCCTCAGAGACTGGTTTACAGCAATTAATCCTGATTGAAATAACTAAGGCATAGTGGACTGACCCACTTGGATGAGATATCCATCTCTGCGTGAATCAGCAATGGCCACGAGGACAAGGCTATTAGGGCAAATGGGCTGCAGGGGCCTATTCCTTCAGCTGAGCAGGGGAAAATATCAGAGGAGGGAATTTGTGGGTTAGACAGACATTGCAAAAGGTGTGCACTGCTGTACAAGTGTCATCTATCAGTTGATTGGCCAGGAGGCTTTGCTCTCCTCCAATATATTAATATTTGGTCCTCCATGTTGTTCATTACTTACTGGGGAAAGACTTTGCTTTGTGTGTACAATTCAGCTTCCAACCTTTCTCTCTGCTCTGAGTGTACAATGTTCCCTTATTAGCATCTTCTGGTTCTTCCTGGTCAATATTTACACCTTTTGTGTCCTTCATCGATCAAATATCCCTTGGTTGTTCATGGCTGATATAGACTTTCTTCAACAGATGCCTTTTTGTGGTGCTTACAGGCAAATGCCAAGGATCGATGGAGGATATATATTCAATCATATATTAATTTCGTTTACTTTGTTTATTCCCTATCTCAGATGTGGAGATAGTACTCTCCAGCAAGCCTCCTGTGCATGTCAGTTATGTATAATTTCCCACTCTCTAAACGATTATATACAGTCTTATTGACTCTCCTCAAACCTCTTTCATTTCAACCATTCCTTGCCCTCAGCTGATAACTTCCCTCATTATTTATTGAGGGAGAAACAAGAGGTACTTCCTCATCTTTCCAATATCATATTTACTAACCCACCTGCATTTCTACTCATTCTGCTT
The DNA here is from genome assembly GCF_021613505.1 of Equus quagga. NCBI lineage: Eukaryota > Metazoa > Chordata > Mammalia > Perissodactyla > Equidae > Equus > Equus quagga. Next base: position 160,915,059 of record NC_060268.1, on the reverse strand, counting down.
GTCCTTGTCTTACGATGGTTAAATGTGTTCATGCTCCTAGACAAGGCTGACCATGTCTCTCTGCTGCTACTGCTCTCATCCAAATCAGCATCCTATCTTGCTTAGACTTCTTTGAGTAAATGCATAGCTTTCAATTTTTTTCTTTCCTTTGTCTATATAGCTTTCATGTTATTATTATTTTTTTTAACTTACAGATAACTTGACTACCCGTACTGAAAATAAAACCCTCTAGTGGAACTTTGAATTTTAATCTAACCCCTTACTCTGATTTACAAAGTTCTACATGACTAGGCCTCCGACTAGTCTCTGAACTCATTTGATACCAGTCTTCCCAAATTTATTGTAACCAAGAAAAAACAAAACAACTACACAGGTACACACACTTGCACACACATAGAATGGCTTCTTTCTGTTCTCAACACAACAACCTTGCTCGCATTTCAGAGTCTGTCTTAGTTCCAGCTGCTATAACAAAATACCAGAGACAGGGTAGCTTAAGCAAAAAACATTTATTTCTCATAGTTCTGGAGGCTGGAAAGTCCAAGATCAAGGCGATGGGAGATATGGTGTCTGGTGAGAGCCCACATCATAGTTTGCAGACAGTCAACTTCCTGTTGTATCCTTGCATGGTGGAAAGAGAGCTAGCTAACTCTCTGGCCTCTTCTTATAGGGGCACTAATCCCACTCACAAGAGGCCCGTGACCTAGTTGTTTCCCAAAGATCCCACCTCTGAATACCATCACATTGGGAATTATGGCTTCAACATAGGAATTTTGGGAGGGCACAAATATTCATTCCATAGCAGGTCTTTGTACTAGGTGTTCTGGAACACTCTTTCGCTTTATTCATGCTTGGCTACCTTTCTTGTCCTTCAAATTTCAACAGTACTATTGCCTTCTGAAAAAAGTCTCCTTTGACCATCCAGTCCCTCTCTATCATGTTGTCCTATTTTTGTCATCTGCAGGGCATTTATGTTGTAAGACTGAAGCCATATCTGTTTTATGGTATGTGCTCAATAAATATTTGTTGTTGTGGCTTTCGCACAATGTCAATGATATTTTGTAGGGCACAAATTTGTTTATTTTGGTTTTTTAAAGAAATAAAGAGCAACATAAAGAGCAACATCTAATTTGATCTGAATTATAGTAATTAAGACACAATGCAGAAGTGCAACTGAAAATAAAGCAAGAATGAAATTGAACCCTAAATTGAATTTTTTTGGAGGCAGCATGTAATTAACTAAAATGGAATAAATCTGCCTTTTGAGAAAATGGAGTGGGGATGAGGATCCATAATGATTATAGTTCTTAGGATCCTGCTTTTACATCTTATTAAAAAGGAAATTATTTCTACTGGAAGATTATCTTTATTTTTTACTGTCCATGAACTTCCAAAACTCTCAGGTATGTTCTTTGTAGAGAGATTGGAACCAGACTGGTTCTTTGTCCTTTTATCTCATCTCTGGCCCTAATAGTAGCCCAGGTAGATGGACTTTGGGAATTCCAGTCATACCGCTGAATGATCAGGGAAGTCAACAAGCCGTGTAATGGGAAACTCAGACAGAGAACTGTGATCCTCCAAAGACTTGTTCTTTATTTTACACAATGTACTCATGGCTGTTTCCTTCAGGGATTAATTTTAAAAATGTGTATGAGGTGGGAGAATTAGATCATTTCCATATCTGTAGTTTTAAGTATCAACCATCTTGCCATTTTCTACCTGTATCAGACATGTGCTGTTTATGTTGCCCAGCAGCTGTTCACTCTTCTTCTGACAACAGGTTTCAGCTTTCCCCTGGGCAACCACCCCAGCTTCCCACTTTCAGGTTACAGGTTATCTGTGGAGTTGGCTAAGTCACCAGCTTGAAGAGTGTGTATGTTTCCTAGTCTGGCCAATCGGAAAATCACATGCTGTAGTAATTAGTTCAGTGTAGCCAGATAATCAGAGTCAATAAAATGAAATGGGACTTTTAGTGGGATTGCTGGGAGAAAAGCACTCTTTTTTGTTTTTCTTGTCTTTGTAATGACAGAATGGGGTCCTAGATCTGCTGTGCCGTATTGCTACCCCAAAGAGAGTGAGAGTGTAGCTGAACAGGCTCAGTGGACAGAGAGCTCAGGTCATGGTATCTAGCTGGCCCCAATCCTGGCCCTCTTCCTTATGGGAACTAGTAAGTTTCCATTTTGAGTCATGGTTTCTGTTATCTGGTGTCAAAAGTGCATCTCCTGAAATACTCAATTTAAGGTTCATTTTCCTGGTCCCTGATATTTTTGTTGTCATCCTCTCTGCTTTCCCTTGTAAATTAGGCTCAAAGAAAACATTTAATGTCTTGCTCATTTTGATGCCACAATATATGTTAACTTGCATTGATTTCCAAGTTGTATTTGTGGTAGTACCATGTCACAGTATATTTTTGAGAGCACTGAGCATAGAGAAAATACTTATCAAATATGGATAAATTTCTGAGAATGATTTTTTTATACTACTCTGTGGATGTTATGATATTAGTTCATGAAAGGAGTAATAAAGAGGTTTGAGGGGCTGGCCTGGTGGTGCAGTGGTTAAGTTCACACGTTCCGCTTCAGTGGCCTGGGGTTTGCCGGTTTGGATCCTGGGTGTGGACATGCCACCGCTTGGCAAGCCATGCCATGCGGGGCGTCCCACATATAAAGTAGAGGAAGATGAGCATGGATGTTAGCTCAGGGCCAGTCTTCCTCAGCAAAAAGAGAAGGATTGGCAGCAGTTAGCTCAGGGTTAATCTTCCTAAAAAACCAAAAAACAAATTTTTTTAAAAAAAGAAAGTTTGAAAACCAGGTCTTGTCATCCCAAACTTTTGTTTCTGGTTGGGAAAATAGGATTGCTATGTGAAGCAGTTGAGTTGGGGAAACAGCTTTATATAGTTGTCCAAATGAGAGGTACTGTTGAATTTGATGGTTCAGAAAAGGGATAGATGAATATGGTTTGGGGTGTTAAGAGAAGGATCCATAGAGGATTGGAGAATTGAATTAGATCTTAAGAGTTAGGTAGGCTATGTATAGTTGGAAAAGGTTCAAGGGACTATTTTTGGTGAGGGAAAACAGCAAAAGCTTGGTACTTTGGAGAACCATGAAGCCAATGGAGCAGAGGATGTCTTTTAATAATATGAGCTATTCTTATCATAAAGTGCCAAGTTTGTCATTTGAAGAATGTGGTTTTGTCAAATCTCAAAACAAGCCTACATTAGAAGGTCTTATTTCCAGTTTATGCTCCAGAAAATTGAGGGTTTGTGCAGTTATGTAACTTGCCCCAATTACCCAGTTTACAGGTGGTAGAGTGACAAGTAAAATGTGCCACATGTGTTACTGCAGAGCTTGTGCCTTTGAAGGTTGCACAGGCACAGTGGAGCCAGTTCATAGAGAGCCTCCAGAACCAATCTCAGGAGTCTGATGAGAATTCTCTGGAGGGGTCTCTAAGGAATTTTCTAGTTGTTCATATAGTGAAGTTTTTAAGTTGAGCCAGGATTTTGGTGCCATTTTAAATAACATATATAATACAGCATCTTCATTTGGGTCCACGATGCCATTCTGGTAAGGAAGTATTTTCTAAGTTGGAAGAAGGCTTGCTTTGCTCATTTCATCCCAGTTTCCCTCGGCTCCTCCTTTCCTTGTCCCTGGATCTGTTCCCCAGCTTGTTTCCACAGGTTATTGTGAAATTAGAATTGGAACAGGAAGGTTAAAGCCTGTTTTGCGTTAGATGTATTTAAGATCTATTTGTAAATTTTTCTAACAGCTGCAAAGTGGCTTTATAACGTGTCCAGTAATTGAAATTATTTTGTAATGCAAGTCTTGTCATACATGATTAAGATCATCCTCGTACCTGTAGGCCAATTTAGGTGTGGCTCCGACATTTAGACTGCCCTGCTGAATCAATCTAATTTGTTTATAGCTATCAGAAATGCAACATTAGGTTTGGTGATTCCAGAGTGGCTGCTACATTCAGATGTTCACAGTCTTACCAGCTTTAGAGTTATTTTGCAGAACCTCTCCTTGTTTGGTTACCAGGGTGTGGAATGCCAGTCTCTTGTTGTTTATTGTAGGAGATAATCGTTTCCCCTGAGATCTATGTCTCTGTCTGTCACCATTAAATTTAGAAATGGAGAACTGCCCACAGTGCTGTCCTGTGTTGCTACCAGTGCCTTTGCCTTTGCCTTTAAAGCTCCCTTTCTGTCAGTCTATGATTTTTCTGATTATTTTCGTTATCTGTTGCTGCTGTCATAGCAGCGCTTTTGCTCTTTCACATTCATAGCGGTACCGAGGAATCAGTCAGCTGCAAACAGTGTTTCATTTTAGTTCATTTTTATTAGGAATGCTGGTTACATAAACCCTTCTCAGTATACACATACTAGAATGAAGGCAGAGGCAGAATCCAGGGATATAGCAACGGCATCATAAGCCACAAGCAGGTGTCAAAATACTCATTTGAACAAGTCCAAAGCTGGAGACAATAGCATAGAGCCAGGTGAAAGCCATAACAAGGAAGTAGGAATAAAGCCAAGGTGAAGCCAGAGCTGAAAAGTAGGAGTAATTCAGCGCAATGCAGAAACAGAAGATAGAAAGCAATGTGGGTCAAAACCCAGCACACATCCGATGTTTCATTGGGAGCAAAGAAAAAGAGCACTGAGATAGAACTCTGCTGGGCTGGGCCTGATGCTGCTGGATTTTATCTTTACTTGTTACTTTCATCTGTTCCACGTGCAGAAGCTTCTACTTCTAGAAATTCTTTAAGATACCAAGTGATTTATTCCACCCTTGATTGAGAACTGGTGCATAGTGCTTTGCATATATTATCTCTAATCCTCACAAGAACCCTCAAGGTAAGTATTTTTACTTCCATTTCACTGATGAGAAATTTATGACTCAGAGCGATTTAGTAAATCTATCTAGGGTTACACAGCCATGGTGTGGCAAAGCCAGGATTCACAGTCAGTTGTATCTGAATCCAAAGCTGGTTTGGTTTTCTCTGAATGCTCTCATCCTGCTTTCCTTTTAACTGATAGGAGTCCAAGTCAGAATATCACCTCTGCAGTTGGAATCCCAACTATACATAGGCAGAAGAAAAAAAAGATAAAAGAAAATTTAGAAATCAAGTAGTTTGATTTATTGTCTTTTTAGATTAGCTGAGAGAAGTTAGATAACTCTCCAAGGTAATTCATCCCAGTATTGCCAAAACCATTACTGAAACCCAGGTCTCTGGAATCCTAGGCCAGGATTATGCCCCCGGACCTTAGACCATTTAGATTATGCCATTGAGCGTTGTGGCTGTGAGATTTGGAGTGTTGGCCATTTACATTCTCTCCTCTGTCTTCCCTGACAGCCTGTACCCTTTGAATCCAGAAACGCATTCACTGATTGACCAAACACTTTGAACTTATTAAGGTTCAAGGGAGGTTGCCATCCAGCTTAATATCTCTGTAGGAATGATTTCAAGTTAGGGAGGTCATAGGTGAGAGCCTGGTGTCAAAACTGATCCATCATACATGAGCCGGCAGCATGTGATTACATTTTTTGGCAGTTGTTGATGCCAGGGAATAATAAATTCCTTCAGCCTCGAGGGATTTGTTGCAGCTTGAGCTCTGCCATGGAAAATTTCATCAGTCTAGTAGCGATGAAGTACTACTCTGAAATAGGTGTGCGAATGATTTCTCATGTTGAGAAAAAACCCCACAGATCTAGTCATTTGAATGGAAATTAGATGAAGCCCTGGAGCTTGGGACCTGGTTTTATTTTGGACATCATTGAAAAAGAGAAACACTTCTAAGACGCCAGATTCTCATTGAATCAGTTGTAATTTTTAAAACTGATAAGAACAGTAAAAGTAATGTAATTCTCAGTTCTGCTGGGTAGAATTATTCTACCCACCAAACTGCCACTTAAATGAGCTGAAACAGTAGTTCTTAAAGCACAGTTCCCAGAGAAGCAGCATCAGGTGCTTTAGGATCACCTGTGAACATGTTAGAAATGAAACTCTCAAGATGCACCCTAAATCTACTGAATTAGAAACTCTGATGGCCAGGAGTTTATGTTTTATGAAGCCTTCCAGGTGATTCTGACACTAAAGCCTGAGAAACAGTGCCCTAAAATCCAGACCCATTTGTTTCATACTGGGTGCATATATCAGTACTATGCTGCTTGCACGTGTCAGGAACTCAACTCAAATTAGTTTAAACCAAGAAGATTTTTATTGGCTCCTGTGCCTGGGAAGTCAAAAGGTTCAGCTCATTCTACTAGAGTTCAAATATTATCGTCACAGCGCCGTTTCTCTACAGCCCTTGGGTTTGTTCTCCTCAAAGTTGCTTCCTTTATAAGGTAGGTTTTTCATATGTAAAGAGGGGGCACTGGCAGCTCCAGGCTTACATATTTCTCGTGGACCTTTGTTTTGATAGTTTCAGTCTTAGGGCCAGAGGGATTACTCTCACTGGCCTCTCCTGGGTCACTTGCACATCCCTGAATTAATGATCAATATGGTCCATTAGATAGAGTATTCTGATTAACTAATTTGGGTCATATATTCTAGCTGGAGCCAGCGAGGGGCAACAGCATCACCTGAACCACATCTAAGATCATTTTCCCAAAGGAAGAAACATAAAATGGCAACAGCAACAACAACAAAGGAACAGAAGTTGATTATGAAATAACTCCCCTTCAAGCTGTTGTGGATTGAATTGTGTTCCCTCAGAATATATATGTTGAAGTCCTAACCCCCAGTACCTCAGAATATGACCTTATTTGGAAATAGTGTCACTGCAGATCTGATTAGTTTAGATGAAGTCACACTGGAGTAGGATGAGCCTCTAATCCAATGAGTCTGGTGTCCTTGTAAGAAGGAAAAATTTGGACACAGGCACACACACAGTGAGACGTCATGTGAAAATTGGAGTTATGCTGCCACAAGCCAAGAAGTGATCAGAAGCTAGGAGACAGGCCTGGATTAGATTTTTCGCTAGCACCTTCAGAGGCAACGTGGCCCTGCCGAAATCTTGATTTTGGACTTCTAGCTCCAGAACTGTGATACAGTAAATTCTTGTTATTTACACCAACCAGTTTGTGATACTTTGTTATGGTAGACTTGGGAAACTAATACAAAGGTCAAGTGCTATTCCTTCTAGTGGCATATAAGGTTTATATCAGTACTGCTCAACACTGCCTGCGTATTAGAACTATTTAGGTAATATATCATTCAGGTTCTCAAGACACATGCCATACTCAATTGGAATAACTGAAGAGAATTTGAATAAAGTTACTATTTAAAGAAATATGGGCAGGGTTATGGGAACCACCAAAAGATGGCGAGGCATCCAGCACTATTAGCAGCAAGACGCTGTCAGGAGCTCTGCTCAGCTGGGAGAGGCAGAGCTGAGCCTGCTAGGTGTTGGAGTAGCCAATTAAAGCAATCAGCTAAAAATGAAAGCATTTAATCACTTACTGTGATGACAAGAGTCTAAAACCAGAGGGAGGAAGGAGCATAGACTCCCACTGTTCCATTTGTTCCCATAGAATGGCACAGTGGTCAGGGTCAGGGGTCAGATGGATCAGCATAGATGTGGGGGCAGGGTCATTGTTGAGGGAGCCCTGAATGAAAGGCTCTGGAAGGTTTATGGACCCCGAGTCAGGAGCAGTGGAGAGAAGGTTGGGAGAGGGAAGGGCTAGGAGTGAAAAAGTGTTGGGTGTTGAGATAGAGTGGGGAAAAGTGTCTCAATGTTTCCCTGTCCTCTTCTGATAAAGAGGTCTTGGCAGTGACAGCTGAAGAAAACCTTTGCCCAAGGCCTCAGATAAAGAGACCTAGGAAGGAAGGTGCCAGGTTAAGAACGCAAATGCGTAAGAGCATGTCTGGCCAGAGGGGCCTGAGTCCCTGACTGCAGCTCCCTTCAGAGTCTGCAATGCATTGGCTGTGCACTAAGGCTAGTGTGAGGCGGGCTGCTTCCTTCCCCCCGTGAGACGGCTCAGATAAAGCCTTTGTAACGGCCTACAGGAAAGCCCGGAAAATTACACATAGGTTTTTAACTGAGGTAGACTCCTCAGATGCCATTACTACTCCAGAGAAAAGAGACAAAAGAAGGACACAGTGCAATCTCAGCCCAGAGAGTCATTGCCATGGCAGTGGCCACCAGAGGAAACGCTGCCACACTTAGAATCACAGGCAGGGACAGAGCATGGGGGGAGGAGCAAATGTGACAACATCCTTTTCTTCTCCTCCAAACCTCTCTCCCCTATCCCCCATTGGCCAAATCTAGTGGGAGGGTGGAGGGCAAGAGAGATGAGGTGATGTGTTTCTCAGTTGTCAGCCTCCCATAGTACAAATGAGAGAATGACAGAGAGGGGAAGCAAATGAAGCATAGCCAGCACTCTGAGCTTTGAAAAAATACCAATGCTTGGACTGCATCTCTAGAGATTCTGATTTAGTTGTTTAGAAGTAGGCTTAGGGATTTGTGTATATTTCTTAACATTTTAAAATGAAATCTAACCTGCACAAAAAGAAGTTTATAAATTATAAGTGTAAGGTTTACAAGATGAGCACACCATGTCACCACTATACAGATCAAGAGACAGAACGTTATTGGCATTCTAGGAGCCTCTCCTAATCATCATCTTCTAGCTTTCCTCCAAAGGCAACCCTATCCTGACTTCTGGCACCAAAGATTAGTTTACTTGTTTTTTTAACTGTAGATTCATAGAATTGTGTAGTTTACATTCTTTTGTGTCATTCTTCCTTCACTCAAATAGAATCCCTTGAGTCTGGGTCTCTATCCCACTTCTGATAGAACATAACTCGGGGCAGTGCTGCCATGTTGCCTACCTATGACATCAATACTTCCCAATGGGACAGTTTTCTTCTGGACTCTTTCAAAGGAAGTTTGGGGTCCTAACTAAGACAGAGTTCCCTTTTTGCAATTTTCTAGCAGTTAAATAGCTGCTTGTCTACCAGCATTATAAAGATATATCTTGGCAAAATTGATGTTGTTCCTTACTCCTTCAAGTCAAATATGGTATAACCTGTATCAGGGACTCAAAGAGTCTACGCTGATGTTTAAGATGGAGTGGAATGATGCATGAAAAGCAGCTCACTCTATGAGGCGTGTAGGATGTGTGTGAAAGGAGCAGTACTAATTGTGGAGGCGCTATGTATGCTTGAAAAGGCCTTACCTGCAGAAGAGAAGTATGGTCTCTTCATCTCTGCCTCAGAGGTTCCAGTGAGTTTTCTGTTGAGTATTGAGGACAAGTTGTTTAAGTTTTTTGAGTACAAGGTATGTGGGTAATGTTTACTAGTTAACGACTCTAGAAGATTGAAATGAAATAGTAAATGTGATTTTTGAGGGAAACAAAAGGTGCCACATAAATGTGGAACTAGGATAACAATTTCTAGTCATACAAGGTAGATATTTAGACCTTAACAGATTCTAGGATCCCCTTGTACATTAAAAAATGTGGCAAAGGATACAGAAGGTCTATCATAAGAAAAGGCTCATTAACACACACACACTGAGCATGAAAGATGGGACGAATAGTGTATAACTGAATCAAGCCTTATTTGATTTTTAAGTGATGGACAGTAATTTCAAGTTTGAAATCCATATGAGACTTAGTTGACTCTTTTTTACCCAAGTCACTGTTGTGTAACTACGGCCATAATGTCCTGCTCAATGGCTAAAATCCAGTTAGTCCCTTTTTGCAGATAGCAAATATATTTAGAACTTAACTTGAAGAGAATGACGTGTGACAGGAACTTCTCTGGGGGCACTCCTATATTTTTTAAGAGAGGAATATTTAGGAAATAAGATCTACTCTTTCTGCAGAATTCTGCGTGAATACCAGCCTTCCAATGCCTCAAGACTGGATGGACGTAGGCAATTCCTTCCCGATAGAGGGCCTCAATGCAGCCAAAGAGCACCAGTCCCTTTCTTAAAGTGCTTGTTCATAAGCTGTCTTGTTTTAATTACACGTAAAGTCGTGCTGATGAAGTGAATTCCCAACTGATGCTCTCACTAGAAAACTAATTCAGCTAATACTCTCACTGGGAACAGTGGATCTTGAGAGCCTCACTTTGAATTATGCAATTTGCTATAAATCTTTGTTAAAGCAACTTTTTCTTTCCTTTTTTTCCCAGAAATTATTCTTAATTTGACAACTCTGTGCCATATACTTACAACATAAAACTTTCTTTTTCTGACTTGAAGACTGTTTTGAGCTTCATAATTCTGGGCAAACCGCCTAATTTTGTAGCTAATGTGACACTCACCATTCTCTTACCATGGCAAACATTTCAACATTGACAAAAACAAAATAATCTCTAATGACTGAAATGGTTCAAGGGGCTCTGAAGGCAGGTCCACTCTCACAAATCTTCCTCAGACACTAAGTCAATGTCCTTGCCAGCCAACCAGGTCACTCACATTGACGACTGGGAAGTTAAGGTTTGAAGAGATTCAAAAGATTTGTATGAGGTGAGGTGAATCTATCAATTCAACAACTGTTTCAAATATACACAATTTGAGTGAAAATAGTGACCTTTAATGAACAGTTCCCTCTGTCAAAGAAAGGATGGGGTACTAAGGTCTCCTATGTCCAACACATTAGGATAAAGCAATTTCCAGTATTCTTAAGATGCTTGTTCTAGACAGTATGATTATGAGTAGGAAAATATGACATTTATAGAGCAATTTTCCCCAGTTACCCATCCTTGGCCCATTGCAGATCTATGGTGCTACTTTCCCTGGTCTACAGCAAAGTGAGAATATTGTCAATTCTTAATGCTATTATCATTAATTTTGCAAAGGTGTTCTTTAATATACTATTTCTCTTTCCTACATTTTTTCGTTTTAAAATTATTTACTTTATGGCATATCATGATGGTACTTGGTAGAGGTTGTTATTTTTTGTTTTATTAATACCTTTATTGGATTTTTTGTTCTTGGTGAGGAAGATTGGCCCTGAGGTAACATCTGTGTCAACCTTCCTCTGTTTTGTCTAGGGAACACCACCACAGCACAGCTTGAGGAGCAGTGTGAGGTCTGGGCCCGGGATCCAAACCTGCGAACCTTGGGCCACTGAAGTGGAGTGTGCAAATTTAACCACTACGCCCCTGGGCCAGCCCCTGGAAAGCTTGTTAAAAGCAGATGCCTATGTTGAGTGACATTCAAATAAAAAGTCTATTCTATAATTGGCAAAAGAATACAAAATACTGTTTTACAGGATGCTGTTCTAGATGATCAGAAATATAAAAATGGATGGGGAATTTTTTATATTTCCACTCTGTAGACTGTAATATGCAAGTACATTGTAGGACAAAGGGTTAGTGGAGTGTATTTCCAAGTTGCATTCTCAACAAACAACTTGGGTAGAGTGCCATCCTTCTCTTGGTCAATGTTCTCCTTGAGGGAAGAGTTGCCAGAAATACCTCCTCTAGTTTCACGTGTCCTCATTCTTCACCTAGACCAGTCAAGGAGGAGTGTCTATGAATTGGTCAGATTTTTGCATGGCTGTGATTACTGTGTATAGGTATAGTTGATTCTCTCAGGCTCTGTATTCCATGGCCTAAGTGCTAAGAGGACCCACCCCAGGTATGGATCTGTCCTTCGTTTCCTTGTCTCTTCTTCTGTGGTTGTCCACCCAAGTGTTTAGATGGAGTGACAGCAATATTTGAGATTTACGTTTCAGTTGAATGAGACCTATTATGTAGGGTTGGAGCTAGACTTGGAATTTGGGTATCCTAATACATTGCTCTTCTATTTTGTGATACCACTGTTTCTTGTTTATATAGCTGTCTTGAGAAAATTAGGGAAGGAGATGCATTCTGGGATCAGACCTGGGTATTTCTGTATTTTTTGGCTATGGTTCCACCTAACAGAAACTCAGGTAAGGTTAACAACTAATACCCCAGTATCATGACAAATGTCAACTCAGCTCCTTTGTTCTAAGCAGAGATTTCTATAAAACTCAGAACAAGTTTCTGAGATTATTAATGGCCGGTTTTATGCTGACTTTCCCTTACTAAATCCTTTCTTTTCTTCACTAATCTGTTTATTCCTCCCTGCATTAGATCACCATTTACATAACAGATTTGATTCTTCTAGGAAATATTATGCTTCCTTGCAAAATTTCGTTGGAGACTTACGTGTCTCATAGAAACCTGTAAATCTTTGGGTGTGAGGGCTGAATTTCATTAATCTTTTTCTCCACCACTTCTCACTGTTCCTGACGTGTTGTAAACATTCACTGACATTTGTGGAATGAGGACAGGAAGAAATAAATGAGTAATTTAATTAATTTCATAAGTTTGATGCCCATGCAATTGTAATAAATATTTAATTATATCAGTAGATATACTCACCATTTTCCTCAATGTTCAGTTCCTTCCAATCCTAGTCTTGTGAACTGGCAAAGGGAGCTTTCTTTTCCAACCTTCGTGGGTTCACAAATTGAGTTTTCTTTGGTTTGAGATTCTCTGAGACAGAAATAAAAGCATCAGTCCCTTCCACTGAGTGAGGCTATCATCAATGCTTTCTTTTTCCTTATGATGATAATATATGACTTTTTATTTTTTGCATTTCAGAGCAGTGTGGCACACATTGAAGCAAATTAACACCCTCTTCTGATCTGACTTTATTTGGAAGTAACAGCAAGTTCTTATGCCAGTGCAAAGCTTCATTGACATTAGTCAGGAACCCAAAATTGCACAGTGTGTTGTCATTTCTATAATAAGCATTACTAACAGTGAGGTTTTCTTATTCTTCTTTCCCTAGCACATCTGTTTACCTTATAAAGGTATTCTTTATATGTTTAGTCAGTCCCATGTGGTTCATTTTTCAGAGACAAAACCTCAGCACAAAGAGAAACTGATTTCTCTTTTCAGTATCTATAAATAATATATTATACTTTTTACATGTCCTGACAGTAACGGGAAGAAATCTGGGGCTGGGTACCATTTCATCGTCAATAACTACAGCTTTATTCATGCAGCATGGTATGGCAGTGGGTCTTTTTGATTTTTATTTTATGTGTTTCTGCTATATTTGCTGGTGCTACAATTTATTGAAGTTTAAATAATTGCTTGAGACAATTAGCCATGTTTTTTGTTTGTTCGTTTGTAAGAATCAGCCCTTCATGTTTATCTTCTTGTGAACCCATACGTTTATTGTCTTCCTGTAAACCCATGTGTGAACTACACAAAGTTATTCTCCTGTGCCCTAGTTTCCCTGCCTACAAAATGAAAATTTTGACTAAAATTTTCTCCAACTCTAATAAACTATGAATCTATGAATACTTATCTTTTCTTTATAATCCCAACTAGTTAATTTAAGATCATGATTCTTTCATATATTGTATTCACAACACTCTCAGATTTGTGTTACTACAAATTTGATAAATATGGCCTCTAACACGTTCAGCAATGTCACCGACAAAAATATTGATTGACAGGGCCGGCCCTATGGCCGGGTGGTTAAGTTCGCGAGCTCTGCTTTGGTGGCCTAGGGTTTCGCTGGTTCGAATCCTGGGCGCTGACATGGCACCGCTCATCAAGCTCTGCTGAGATGGCATCCCACATGCCACAACTAGAAGGACCCACAACTGAAAAATACAAAACTATGTACAGGGGTGCTTTGGGAGAAAAAGGAAAAATAAAATCTTCTTTAAAAAAAAATATTGATCAAGATAGGCTGGGGACCAAGCCCTGTAGGGAATTGATTCATTAGTTGCTACTCTTTGGGCATGGTGCTTCAATCAATTACGGATCCACCAAATTTTGCTAGTTTCAAACTCATTCTCATTTTTGTACTTTACATATAGGTATCAAGAAAGGATTTTCGAATGCTTTACCGCAATCCAGCTATACTATATGTACATCCATGTCTAACTTAGCTATCTTTCAACTCTACAAAAAATGGAATATGATTAGTTTGATATTGCTCCTTTTGAATTACTTGTGTGTTGAAGAAACCCATTTCTGCCTCTTAATACCCATAAACTACTCCATTACAACATCATTCCAGAAGTCTTCCAGGAAATTACATAAAGCTTGCCAGTCACAAGTTTGTAAAATCTGCCTGTTTCATTTTCAGTCTTGCCAAGACATTAGCCCATCTCTAGTTTCTTTGCATCACTCCCATTCTATCTGATTCTTCCAAGAACCAGAACGTAGCTCAGATAAGTTGCTTATCTCCCTCAGCATCCCAGGATGCTGTCCCTCTAATGCTGGGCCTGGCATTGTTACAATCTCTCTCAATCTCTTCACCCACCTTAGAATTCTGTAATCATTTACCATAATTACTTGATATAATTTTCTTTGTCAGAGAAGGCAGAAAATGTAGGATTTGAATAGTTCAAGTTTGTCTTTGTCAACAACCAGCATTAACCAATTAATTTTCTCTGGGACTCTCATTTTCTTAATACTTTTTACAAAGTAGCTTTAGTTTTGCTGACAATGATCGTCATGGTTTATCATGATACCGTTCTTTATGTTACCTACTTCAGCTCATCACAGATCTTGTTACACAACTTTTCTGATTATCCTTTTTCTACTTTACAATTGCATGGTCAGAATTTGTTTTCTTAAACCCTCATGATCCTCTCAAGCCATCTTCCTTCCAGAGTGAAATGCCACAGAATCAACTCCTACGACCTGAATATTAAAAAATGTGCCTACTTGAAAATCCACACTAGTCATTTTGATAGCCAGGCTTCATATCCATATATCCTAGAGCTTAATAAATAGAATTGTTCATTTTATTCACAATTAACTGTCCTTTCAAAGTCCATTCATAAATTGTCACTTTTATTTCACTAAACAATATTTCCTTTTAGGCTGGAGTCACTGTTTCCTCACGTTAAAGTTCCTCAACTTCAACATTATCAAATTTGGGGCTGGATAATTCTTTGTTATGGGGCCATCCGGGGCATTGTAGGGGATTTGGCAGCATCCATGGTATCTATTCTCTAGATGCCAGTAGCACCTTACCCCAGTTACGATAATGTCTCCGGACATTGTCAAATGTCCTGTTAGTAGTCAAATGACTCTGGTTGAGAACCACTGACCTACTAGATTCCTTTGACGTCTAGGAGATGAAATTTGCAGTCAAGATCTTATCATTTCCTTCCCCATTTTCTCAGACCAGTTTTCTAGGCATCACACTTCCCTTCTGTGACGAGAGCATGATGTACAGTAGTAATTCATCATCCCTTTCCCGCTTCTGGTCAAGTAGCTGTTATAAAATATTTTTTCCTCTCATCCTTTAACTTTAAATACCTCTTTTTTATTAGACTTATGCCCTCGAGTGAATGGGTTTTATAGCAAATGTATATATTATTTAAATACAGAGCTATTCTACCTCCCTTCAAGGCGTAATTGGGATTTTAAATTGCTCTCAAATAGTGTTTGCCTTTTAAAAAATGAGGGTTTTCTTGAGAGTTGAATGCTGAAAAAAATTCTGACAATATAAGCTTATAAGTTAGGGTGAAAATGAATGGTGAATACAACGCTGTGAAAGTTTGAATAACATATAGACAACCTTTGATGTGACAGGATCAAGGTTAACAAAGAAGGTGGGACTTTGGCTAGACCTAAAGGAGAGGTAGGACCGAAGGGAGAGGCAGAGCGAGCAGGAAAGTCACAAGTGGTAAAACTGTGAGCAAAAGCACAAAACTCCAGAAAGTAAAATATTTGGGGGAAGTGTACATTATTTGTTTACAAGTTCAGCTGGAGAAAACGTTTTGGGGGAAATGTTGAACATTTGGTTGGGTGGTGTCTTAGTTTTCTTTAGATGCTACGACAAATTACCACAAAGTTGGAGGCTTAACATGATACAAAGTTAGGTTTTTACAGTTCAATAGGTGAGAAGTCCTCATTGGGCTACAATCAAGCCATTGGCAGGTCTGTGTTTTTCCTTGGGACTCCGGCGCAGAATTCGTTTCCTTGCGTTTTCCAGCCTCTAGAGGCCAGTTGCATTCCTTGACTTGTGGTTCCCTTCCTTCATTTTCAATGCCAGCAACAGCAAGGTAAGTCGTTCTTATGCTGCCATCTCTCTGATTCTGTTTTCAGCAAAGTACTTCAATTTTAAGGACCTATGTAATTAGATTGGATATACCCAGATAATCAAGGAAAATCTTTCTATCCCAAGGTCCTTAGCTTAATCACATCTACAAAATGATGTTACTTAATAGGGCAAATGGGACTTTGTAGATTGCCACATTAAGTAACATGTTTACAGGTTGTAGGATTATGAAGAAGGCGTCTTTGGGGGAGGGGCATTATTTTACCTACCACAGATAAATTAGCTAAATGCAGAGAGCCTTGAATAATTGCTCAGAGGGATCATCTTAAGTCTGCAGAAAAGGAGGAGCCATTGAAGGGGATCAAGCTTCATAAAGAACTCGGATCATTGTCACACACAAGGAAGTACGCTTCCGTCACTTTAGTCAGCTTTAAATTTATTTCTATTTCTCATTTTGTTCTAACATTTCTGCATCATCCACTTGATCCTTCAGCACCTGGGACTACCACTCGGCACCCATGCTGCCAGTTACAATGCAACCAGGATCCTACAAGTGCCGAATTATGTAATGGGAGTTTTGGCAACTTCCTTGTTTATGTGCCGTGAATCAAGGTGGAAGGCAAATAAACCAGGGCTGAATACTCAGGGACAGGTCTGGCACAAAATTACTAGCTCTAAGTGAGAGGGAACATATAGCCATGGGGTAAAGCAGATCAGATGAAACATTCCTTCATGAAAATGATGATGACTGACCAGAGGTGAAGGCAGGGAAATGGGTTGTCTGAGTTCATTCGGGCCCCTGTAACAGGATACCATAGACTCGGTGGCTTATTAAACAACAGGAATTTATTTCTTATGGTTTTGGAGGGTGGGAAGTCCAAGATCAAGGAGCTAGCAGATTTGGTGTCTTGTGAGGACCTGCTTCCTAGTTCATAGACAGCCATCTTTTACACTGTGTCCTCACAGTGGAGGAAGGGATGAGGGAGCTCTCTGGGGTCTCTTTTATAAATGCACTAATCTAATCCCCGTAATGAGGGCTCCACCCTCATGACCTAAGCACTTCCAAAAGGCCTCATCTCCAAATAACATCACATTGGGGATTAGCTTTCAACATAGGAATTTTGGAGAGACACAAATATTCAGTCTATAGCCACGTAGTCTATATGGGTAAGGAAAGTAGAACAGTCACAATACACCACAAGTGACAAGAGATTAAAATTGTGGCAAAGCCTGCCTCAGCCAGAAATCCTCTCATATTCTCCTTCTCACAGTAAGAATCAGTAATTTACTTTTCCAAATCAAGTTAACCTAAGGCTGAAGCTCTCATGATTAGCATTTCTCCCTAAGACCTCTAGAACCTGGAACTCTGCTGATAGGCGAATCATAGAGTATTGCATACAAACTATACTTAATGATCAGCAGTTTCTAAACCTACATTGTAATCTTATGGGGGAAAAAAATTAAATACATATTCGCTGACCAACCCAAACTGCTATATCAGAATCTCCAGGAGGAGAGATCAGGAAATCTCTAGTTTTAAGCAAGCTCCCCGCATGATGTCTCTAAAGATAGCCTGGCACAGATCAGTGGGCTGACGATGGAAATGACAGACATGCATCCTCATTTCACAGAGTGGAATTGGGGTCCAAGGGAGTTAAGATATTTTTCCCAAAGTCACATTTAATGGACTAGAAGTCCTCAGCCTAAATATCTGCGGTCCGGTCGCCAGGACATGACAGTTTGGAGTCTAGGAAGACTCACAGCATCTATCTTCTGGCCAATGAAAGTTTCACGCACAAAGCCTCTCCTTTGCCCCAGACAATTTTGGGCTTGGCATTACAAATATCAAAAACCAAAACATGTAACTCAAAGAGTGGATGTTATATGCCTGTGTAGACATATGCTTTCATTTGCTCCAAAGGGTATACGGACAATTTCCTGCCTCCATCATGAGGAATGTAGAGGCACGTGATCTGAAACCCCTGGCCTCTTGTTTTCCTCCATATCTCTTTTTCCAGCTTGGCCTATTGTGCTTGAAATGTTAGGCATTCAGGACTTTCCTTAAGCCTGTAATACATTCTCTGAAATCATTCCGGAGAATGGGAATTTGATTAGGGTGATGCCTTTGAAATGTCAGAGGTCTTCCTACCTCAGCTGAAAGAAATTGAGAACATTGACAGATGTGCTCAAAGATAATAGAAACTGAAGCAGATCTTCAGAAATCCTTAGAGACTACCTCAGTGATTCAATTTTTCTCTTTACATTTTTTCCCTTTGGATTAAACAATATAAGCAGTGCAGATAAATACATGAGGAAATACAATTCTTTAAATCAGTCAAACCTAGGTTCTAATTATGTTTTGTTTAATGCCTCCATCGTTTCCCTTCTCTCCTAACTTTGCACGTAATGGATAGAACACTTCTTACCCAATTTTGATTTTGTGTTGAGGACTAATTGGTAATGCCAGAGTTCATTAGGGGACCGTCGATTCACTTTGTTCAACAAATATTTACTCTGCCCCTATGTGGCAGAGAGACATTAAGGTGGCCCCCATGATCTTTACTTCCTGATGTTCATGTCATTATATGGTCCCCTTTGCTCGAATGTGGGTAGAACCTGTGACTTGCTTCTAACCAAGAGAATATAGCAAAGGTGATGGGATATATGTGAGCATGTATGTGATTATGTCTTATAAAATGGTTGTGTCCATCTTGCTGGAATCTCTCTTGCCCTGACTGTAAGGAAGTGAGTGGCCGTTTTTGGGCATCTTCCAAGGCAAGGAACTGTGGGCTGCTCCTAGAACTGAGATTGGCTTCCAGCCAACAGACAGCACAAAACTGAAGCCCTCCTTACAGCTGCAAGGAATCCAATTCTGTCAACTACATGAGTGTTGCTTCACATACTGGAGCTACCGTGGGTGCCAGTAGTGTCCTACTGGTCCTTCCTGAAAAACTGGATGCAGAAGCTATAAATAACAAGGTCTCCAGAGGAATAGTTATTTCTTTTGTATGTAACATGCGATCTGTTGATCTCAACAGCACTACTTTAAAGATTGCTCTGGATTTGATATAGACAGATCAGACATATTTTAACCCCACTGGTGCAAAATGAGTTGTTTTGTTTTTTTTTTGAAACATTAACTAAAAGGTCTCAAAATACATGATATTTTTAAGAATAAATTTATAATATAGTATAATTGAATGCAGAGAATTGTGTACCTCTAATTGCTTACTTTTTTAACTCTTTTATTGTAGGAGTAGTTCTTTATATTCAGTGAAGTAACTATATTGTTTCTACTTTTTGAAAAAAAGTGTTAACTCTTGAAAAAAAAATTCTGATTAAAAAAAGAAGGAATGTACATTTACGTAGTAAAGGACATAAATGACAAGCCCACAGCTAACATCATACTCAATGGTGAAAAGCTGAAAACTTTTCCTTTAAGATCAGGAAAATGACAAAGATGTCCACTCTCATCACTTCTATTCAACGTAGTACTGGAAGTTCTAGCTACAGCAATTAGGCAAGAAAAATCAATACAAAGCATCCAAATCAGAAAAGAAGAAGTAAAGTCGTCTCCGCAGACGACACAATCTTACATATAAAAATTCCTAAAGACCCCACCAAAAAGCTGTTGGAACTAATAAATTAACTCAAAAAACTTGCAGGACACAAAATCAATGTACAAGCATCAGTTACATTTTTATACATTTACAATGAACAATGCAAAGAAGATACCAAGAAAACAATCCAATATACAATAGCATAAAAAAGAATAAAATGGTTAGGCATAAATTTAACCAAGGAGGTAAAAGATCTGTACAGTGAAAACTGTAAAACATTGACGAAGGAAATTGAAGAAGACGAAATAAATGGAAGTACATCCCGTCTTCATGGATTGCAAGAGTTAATATTTTTAAAATGCCTAATACTACCCAAAAGGATCTAGAAATTCAATGAAATCCCTCTCAAAATTCCGTGGCATTTTTTCACAGAACTAGAACAGAACAGTCCTAAAATTCATATGGAACCACAAAGACCTCAAATAACCTAGGCAATCTTGAGTAAGAAGAACAAAACTGGAGGCATCATGTTTCCTGATTTCAAACTATATTACAAAGCTGTAGTCGTAAAAATAGTATGGTACTGGCATAAAAACAGACACATAGACTAATGGAACAAAATGGGAACCCAAAATTAAACCCATTCATATACTGTCAATTGTGAAACTACTGGAAGAAAATCTAGGGTAAAAATCTCCTTAACATTGGTCTTGGCAAGGATTTTTTGGGAATGATACCAAAAGTGCAGGCAACAAAATAAAAAATAAACAAGTGGGATCACATCAAACTAAAAATCTTTAGGACAACAAAAGAAACAGTCAACAAAATGAAAATGAAACCTATGGAATGGTAGACAATGTTTGCAAACTATATATGTGATAAGGAATATCCAAATATATATCCAAGATATATAAGGAACTCATACAACTGAAAGGCAAAAATACAAATAACCTGATTACAAAATGGATGAAGGACCTGAATAGACATTTCTCCAAAGAAGAAATACAAATGGTCAATAGGTATAGGAAAAGGTGTTCAACATCACTAATCATCAAAGAAACGCAAATCAAAACCACAGTGGAATATTGTCTCACACCTCTCAGGATAGCTATTACTAAAAAAACAAAAGATACAAAGTGTTGGATGTGTACAAAAGAGAGCCCTGGGATACTGTTGATGGGAATATAAATTGGTATAGTCGTTATGGAAAACAGTACGGAGGTTCCTCAAAAAATTAAAAATAAAACTAACATATGATCCAACAATCTTACTTCTGGGTTTTCATCCAAAGGAATTGAAATCAAGATGTCAAAGAGATACCTACATTCTTATGTTCATTGCAGAATTATTCACAATAGCCAAGATATGGAAAAAATCCAAGTGTCCATTGACAGGTGAATAAAGAAAGAAAATGTGGTACATACATACAATGGAATATTAAGCCTTGAAAGACAAAGAAATCCCTTCATTTGTGACAACATGGATGAACCTGGAGGATATGCTAAGAGAAATAAGACAGATACAGAAAGACAAATACTGTATGATTTCATTTATATGTGGTATCTAAAATAGTTAAACTCATAGAATTAGAGAGTAGAATGCTGGTTGCCAGGCTGTGGGGAGGAGGAAAAAGGCAGGAGATGGTCAAACGGTGCAAAATTTTAGTTCTGGAAGATAAATAAGTTCTGGAGACCTACTATTCAGTATGGTGCCTGTACCTAACAGTACTGTATTGTATACTTCAAATTTGCTAAGATGATAGATCTTATGTTACGTGTTCTAACACATATACACACAAATAACAATAATAATACAATAGGTAAAAAAACCTTTCAGAAGTGATGGGTAAGTCTATGGCCTTAATGGTTTTCACGGTGTATACTTAGTCCTAAACTCATTGAGTTTTTATACTTTAAATAGATACAGCTTTTTGCCTGTCTCTCATACCTCAATAAAGGAGGTTTTTTTTTTTTTTTGGTGAGGAAGATTGTCCCTGAGTTAACATTTGTGCCAGTCTTCCTCTATTTTGTACATGGGATGCCGCCTCAGCATGGCTTGATGAGCAATATGTAGGTCCACACTTGGGAGCTGAACCTGCAAATCTCAGGCCACCAAAGCAGAACGTGCAAACCCAACTACTAGACCACCAGGCTGGCTCCAATGAGGTGTTTTTTTGAAAAAGGAGTGTCAACCATGAATTCTATATCTAAGAATAAAGGGGAATAAAGACATTCTTATAAAAGGAAATCTAAGAAAATTTGTTACCAGAAAATCTATTCTTAAAGAGTGGCTGAAGGAGTGGCAGTTAAGAGTCATTTTTAGGCTGTTAGTGAGAACTAGTAGTTTTTACCTCAATTAGATGCTAAGTCCTGGGAAATGTAGTTACCTGTGTGACCAAAAAAGGGAAAAAGTTTGAAAGCGATTCACCCTTCTCTGTTACCCCAGGTGAGAGTTCTTTACAAAAAAGGAATGTCCTTTCGCCTCTGGTGTTGTAAATATACTCTCCAGCTAGTGCTTTTTCTTTTAATTCTATCATTTTTTTATGCTGCTGTTTAGATGTGTTACACATTTATGTAGCTAAATTTTTGTCTTGCTTTTGTGTGTAGAAAACCTATATCCATTGGAAAATGAGATAGATTAATATACATTATATGTTCTTCAATCAGTTTCATTATTTACGTTTAATCTTTTTAATTGACCTTTATTCCTGTGTAAGGTGTGAAGTAGAGAATCCAATTTTATTTCTTTTCAAATTAACAAACTGTCCTAGAAAAACTTAGTAAATAAAACAAACTTCCTTCCTGCTCATATAAAATACCATTTTTTTCATATGCTAAATTTCTTTCTGGGTAATTTCAATAATCGTTTACTGATCCGTGTAATGCTAGTATTACTATTGTTTTTTTAATATTTGAAAGCACAATAAACTGTTTATAACTCTTCCATTTCAAAAGTCTGTTGAGCCTAAATATTTAGTTTTCCATACAGATTTTGATAAATATGCTATTTTACAGGTCCTGTGCATTTATCTTTAAAATCTGTTCCTAGTTTTTTTATATAGATGATGTGGTAAATGACATTTTTACAATGTGTGTATACATTCTTAACAAGTTACTAAGAGTAGGTTTGAAAACTATTGCCATATAATTGTCGTGTAACAATCACCTTAAAGCACTCTCATTGGTTCTAATACGACTTTTTCTTAATTGTCTTTTGATTCTTAAGATACATTTTTATTTTAAAGTGTCTTTTTCTTTGGATTCTTTTTTTTTTTTTTTTCAGGATGATTAGGCCTGAGCTAACTTCCGCTGCCAATCCTCCTCTTTTTGCTGAGGAAGATTGACCCTGAGCTAACATCTGTGCCCATCTTCCTGTATTTTGTATATAGGATGCCTGCCACAGCATGGCTTGATAAGTGGTGCACAGGTCTGCACCCAGGATCTGAGCCCGAGAACCCCAGGCCACTGAAGCAGTGCACATGAGCTTAACTGCTCCACCACCGGCCAGCCCTTCCTTTGGATATGTGTGCTGTGTTTTTTGTTTCTATTTTTATGTTGCAGAATACTTCATACACTGCATCTCGTTTCCCCTATTTGTTATTTTTTGAATAGAGTTATATGTGGTCCTTTAATTTGCACAAAGTCAAGTTTTTTATATTTTCCTTGGTTTCCCTTATTGTCCACATTTGTGTAGTTGGAGATAAATTGAGAGTTGTTGTAAGTTTTACTGTCTACTCAGTCATCTAGAGGCCCAGCTGGTTGGATAGCAGGAGGAAGCTGGAGTTATGGGCACTCATATCAACAGACTACACTAAACCATGGGTTTGGTGAACATGATATATCTGCTGCCCATTCTTTGCGTATTATGTGACTCTGTCTCATCTCTTTTCTATATGTTCTGGACTAGGTTCCTGCTGATTAGGATACATCTCCACACCTTCTGGCTTTTTACTTGGTGTAGCCTCAGTAGCCCTCGATATTTCCATTGCAGATGCTTTTAAGCCATGTTAGAGAGCAATCACACTAAGTGGGCTTCTACATGTGAACCCCGTATCACATCCATGGTTACCCTCCCATTTCGCCTCTCCTTTCTAAATTAAAGCGTATTGGCAGGTTTTGTCTGATCCTTTTCCATATATTTTACCAACTCTGGACCACTTTCCAGAAAGACTACATGTGAATGCACTCTTGATAACTTCCTTTGATCTAGTTCCAATACCTCGTGAAGAAACGCTTCAATCTCTCCTAAGTTGATAACACAGGGAATGGTCATGTGGAGGCCTTGGCTAAAAGTTGCATCTACTCTTTACTTTCTTAGAAGAAATCTTCTCTATTTCTCTTACTTTTGTCATATATTACATAACTAAACACCCCATATTTTCAACGTTTTGTCCTAATACTTCCCCAAGCACAGTGGCATTTAGCGTATTACATTGACTCGGAAATGTGTCTGCTGTTCTTTTTCCTCATCTAGCTGAGTGCTAGTTGCCTTCAGCTATTGCTATAATTATCACCACTACCACCACAGTTGCTGTATGTTGGAGGTAATCCAGTGTTTTTCAACCTTTTTTCACTATTATTCCCTTCTAAGAGGCATTTTTAGACATATTTTCCTAATTGGCATCCTCAGCATAAAATTTTGATGCCATAGAGATACTGTATATTTGATTATGTATTCTGACATTTTGGAGGGCCACAATCCATTATGATTTCTAGATTTTTGCACCCCTCAAGAAGCAATTTTTTACCCCCTTGGTCACAATATTGCCCACATTAAGAACATGGTATAATCTTTATGCCAGGCAATTCATAACATTTTCATATTTATAATATCTCATGTTTAATTGATTATTTCTGCATGGATGACTGGCCATTTCTATGATGATGGATTAACATAAAACTATTTCCCCTTATACAAATCAGCTTATAAATGTTGCCCTAAAAATACCTAAACAACAAATACCATCCTTTTGGCCCTTCTCATGCTTGATTCCCCCAGCCAACTCCTTCACCACACACAAATCCATGAGAAATGAGCAATGTCAGAATACTGAAGGACTGATACTACATCATACCATGTGACAAGACCAGTGTCTGCAATTATAATGAGATTTTCAAATGTTAATCACTCTTTATTTTTCTTGCTGACTGCATAATGCCTCTGGAACCAGGCTGCTGTGGGTCTTGTTTGTGGGAGGGGTAGGGATGGGATTCCTGTCTGTCCAAATGCATTCTGCAATTTTATTTATTTTCCAAGCAGTGATCATTATACACATACTGATTTGCGTTCTAAACATGTCTTTTTTGTAACTTGCTTTTTAAAAAAATGTAATTGCATATAGGAGGCATGTTTGTAACACCCGGTCCTCTCCTCAGTGGGCAGTGTTGATTGGAACAGGAATGGACGGCTGTCTTGGGGTTGGCATCCATTAATAGGTTGGTTAATTAAGTTAGCTATTGAGAATTGAACTAAGAATAGAAACCAGCGTTGGGCAGTAGTGGAGAAGGAGGAGGGAAAGGGGGAGAAGAAGAAAGATATGGTATCAAGGTTATTTCATAGGGAAAAAATGGTGTTAACAGAAGTAAGTGAAAAGAACATCTCATAATAAAAGACACTTTAAAATGAAGACTCATGATTTAATGATAAAGTCACTATGTTGTTTAGTTTTCCTTATTTCATAGTAGTCTGTTAAAAACTTCAACTCTTACAAAGTAAGCTCTTCCTAATCTTTGGTCCAAGATTAATAAGGCTTGATGGACTCTTACCTATTTCAAAACCTGAGGTACAGGTAACTGAAGGACCAATTCTTTGCTCTTGCTTTGCCTAGACATACATCATCTTACTCCGATAACCAGTGACGATTTCATACAGACAAATTATGTTGATTGGCAATTACATATGCCTTTGTAATAAACAACAGTCATATTAAGAATTAATAGATGTCATTTAATTGATTGACACAATCTTTCAAGACATGGGCTTATGCAGGAAATTGCTGTCAGTTTTTATTCCATTATTAAAAAAACAGTTTGACAAACTGAATTGGCAGTTAAGTCGGTGCTGATGGAACTAAAGTGGAAAGTTCAATCTCGTTTGACTTTATCTTCATGACCATCACTGTACATTCGGTGTGACCCAATCAGACTATAAGAAGACGCTACTGGAAAAAAAAAAATGTCTAGGCTAAGGAGAATGAAGAATTCTGTGTAACATCATCCACACACACATCCACACTCCTGTGGCCTTATATCAAATGTGTTTTCTGCCACGAAGGTTTCAGGCATGACTATGCATACACTAAGCAAAACCCATGGCCAATTATGATAGATACCCCTCAAGATACTTAAATTATAATAACTTACAAAAAGTCCAGTCTATGAAAATTCATTTGCTATTAGTGTTAAATGAGTTCTTGCCCAGATTTTCTTTCCTTTTAGGGGTCAAATGTGGTAGAAGTTGAGATTTGACTGAACTACTATTAACAAAATTTTAATCAAGTGTTACCTCAGCAGGCAACAGATGGAAGAAAAGCCATTTGATATCAGATGAGTAGCAATGTGCCCAGCACACGATATGAAGCACAGATGTTTATCTGGAATGGCCATGAAGTTGGAAAATAAAAATTCGGAACAAAGTTATTGAGTTCCAAAACCTCTCCAATGCCATATTGTGAACAGGCAGGACAGCCTCCAAGAGGTAGCATTAATACCTGACTCTCTTACCATCCTCTAGCATCAGAGGATGCACAAAAGTGCGTGAGCTCAACACTAAAACCTAAAGTCAGAGATGTCTTTTTTTCCATCTCTGAGCAATATTTCCAATTAACGTGTTTTATGATAAATTTCTTTTCTTTTTCCCCAGTGTCTCTTTTGAGTTTTACATTCAGCATTTTATTGTCTCTCTCATGCTTTATATGATGAGATTCCAAACTGATTCTCACACATCCTTTCACTCCCTTTAAAAATGTATAAATTAAAGCATTTAAGTGTCTCAGGTATCTTATGTCACAATTACCTTCCAGATAACCATTTTTTTTTCCTGAATGGTTGGGAGTTTTTTTCACTTGTTCACTTTTATTGATGAGGCAGCATTTTGTATTAGATCTTTTCTAGAGCCTGCTTTTCACTCAGTAAAGAGGGAAAATATTTGAATGGGCTGTCACTTGATACCATGGGCATGAATGAAATGACCTGCTCAAAGTGGGCTTTCTATTTTCTATATGTAACAGGCCTACCTGTAACGTTTCAAAGCCTGGAGAAAGAGGACAAATGGGGAGTTCTCATTGAATGCCCACCTCTTCAGTTCCTTGCCTTGGTTCCGGCCTATAGTGCGAAAACCCAGGAGCATGTCTGTGGACATCTCAGACCATAAGTCCCAGTTGTGTCAGCTGATGCCTTCTCGAAGAGAGCTACCTCTTGAATCACTCCTAGCGCTTAAAGGTATGTACCTCAGTGACATGCTCTACCTTTAGGGGGACAGACTGAGGAAAAAGGCCACATGCTGCGGGAAGCAGGCTTGGGGCCATTTGGGCAGTGAGTTTTGTAGACTTAAATATTCAGAGGGCAGCATAAAAGAGGAGGTATGTGAGCTCCAGCTTGGCTTATTTCTTTGCCCCCCAAACCCTTTTTCTTATATGGGGGGACATTCTTATAGAAGAATGCTATAGCAGGGACCTCTACAGCATAAGGCCTAGGAGAGTGGCCGGTTGCCTAAATCTAAGGTTGTTACTGTGTGTAAATTTTATTCCTTTGTAAACACAAGGGAAATGAATTATGATAATTCATACTTGGACAAAGACAAGTGTCCAATTTGTACTGGATCGATATCATACCAGCCCCATCATTCCCTTTACATTATTTCTATTTGAGAGGGGCACACCCTAAGGTGACCTCTGATGATCCACATCCTTGTCTAATCCCCTCTCCTTCAGTATGGATGGAATGTGTAATTAATTCTAACCAGCAGAGCATTGCAAAGGTGATTGGATGTCTCTGGTTATGTTATATGGCAAAAATGATGGAGTGCTTATATAAGACTCAGTCTTGGGAGGTTGGAGAGAGACACTCTGCTGCTCGTCTTGAAAAAGCAAGCTGCTATGTTGTGAATTGCCTATGGAGAGGGCCACATGGTAAGGAACTGGGTAGGCCCTTAGGAGGGCTTCAGTCCTACAACTGCAAGAAAGTAAATTTTGTCAATAACCACATGAGCTTGGAAGATGACCTGTAGCTCCAAAAAAGATCACAGACTGGCTGACATCTTGACTGCAGCCTTGTAAGAGCCTGAGCAGAGAACCCATTTACAATGAACCCAGACTCCTGATGCTGTGAGAAAATAAATTTGTGTCGTTTGAAGCTCCTAGGTTTGTGATAACTTGTTATACCGAATAAGGAAACTAGTACACCAGTTCTTTGGAGTTTGAGTATCTGTTCTTTCTTATCTTGTCTTTCTTGTACTGCGTCTTTCCCACAGCTTTTACAGTCTGAAAATCACTCTATTTTTGTGCATAGACCCACATTTTGTTGACATTGGGTAAGATCTTTTAGGAATGCCAAATTCCCGGTATTGTTTGAATAAAGTCTTTTTTAAAACTTTACTCAGTTGATTTACTATAACTGAAAAAAGATGATTAAGTTCAAAGATATCACTGAGTTTTTTAAAACCTTGTCCATGTCTTGTCCTCTTTTATTTCCTTTCTAATCTATTCTTCAAGTACAAACTTATCCCCCTGACAGCTTCCTGATTTCTTACTTTGCCTCTTGACACTAGCAGAAATACTTTCTCTTCCTCCTTTGATACATAAACCACTATCTTTGATCTGCTTTCTTTTTTTTTGGTTAGGAAGATTGGCCCTGAGCTAACATTTCTTGCCAGTCTTCCTCTTTTCACTTGAGGAAGATTGTCCCTAAGCTAACATCTGTGCCAGTCTGCCTCTATTTTGTATGTGGGACACCACCACAGCATGGCCTGATGAGTGGTGTGTAGGTCCATGATGGGGATCAATCCTGTGAACCCCAGGCCACCAAAACAGAGCACACAAACCCAACCTGTATGCCACTGGGCTGGCCCCCTTTGATCTTCTTTTAAGATTTCTTTTTACTTAGTCCTTTACTTAGCGATTGTATATGAGCCGTTTCATTCCTAACTAAATGATATTCACCTAGGGTCGAGGGGAGGAGCAGGGGCAGAAGTGAAATCATTTATGTCTTTACAGCCTGTCCTCATATCCAACAGTGCCTTGCTCTAGGAGTGGGTGGTCCTTAGCTACTTGCAAGTATAAATGAAAGTGATGTTGTTGACCTGCATAGTTTTCAGCTCATATGTTCCTCAGGAAAATAATCAAGTCACTTTTTTTTGAATCCAGCAAAATGTATCAGATGATGCATGTCTCAGTAAGGCTCAACTGGTCCTCTCCATCCTGAAACTGACATCACTTTCTTGATAGCCTTGGGAACTTTGATTCAGCAAATCTTCATTTTTTTGGAAATGTGAGTGCCATTAAAAATAGCAGCCTTAGAGAGCAGTTGAAGTAAACTGTGGTTTGATCTATATACGTAAGAGGAATATCTAGAGGTATTTTTAGAAGGACAGATAAAGGCTGAGATCAACAGGGAAAGGCTGTTTGGTAGCTTGTATTTCTGCTCCAGTTCTCTCCTAGGCTGGCAAGAGCCAAATGGAGTCTCCTGTGGGTTCTTGTCATTATTGGTTGAAGCCCTAAATGTTGACAGACTGTCCCCACAGGCAAGGTAAAAGGAAGTATTGAGACAATAATCAGGGTAATTCAGGTACTTTGTGTGCTAATAAAGAAAACAGGTGCTTGGTGCTTGGTTGACCCAGCTGGGATGAATGCTCTGGATAAATGGCCTTCACACTGCTTTCTGTTTCATGACTAGAGGCAGCTTAAAATCTCTGCCCTACTGATATCTCTGAAAACAAAACCTTTGTCTCCTTATGAAAAGTGTCCAGATTGCTTTAAAGCTCAACCTACTTACAAAGAGATTATACACCTCAGCCAGAGTTCCAACAGTTCCCGTTAAAACCCAGGCATTCACTTAAAGTAAAACCGATAATCTAAGATTTGAACAATAACACAAGAAATGTTTTGAGGACTCAAATATCTTGTTGCATTAGGGAAAAATTAGCAGAGATGCTGTGTGTAGAGGAAATAATGTTGCAATCAATTTTACTTGAAGTTTTAAGAGCCTTCTGTCTTTGGTTTAAGTGTACCATTAGTGCTTAGGGGGAAAGTGCGTCTTGCTCTAGGTTTCTGTGCAGAAGAAGTAGGAGAAAGGGTGGGTGACTCCAGATGCTACCTCTGCCTCCTTTTATATAGCAGATGTGTTTCCTCTTTGTGATGTTGATTGCAACATCCACCCTGGGATTAACAGAGATAGTTGAACCAAGTTTTCTCTGCAGAAGTTCCTTAGAAGTTAAAGGGGATATCCAAAGATATCCTCGTTTGACTTTAACACATATTTTCTTAAGACTGGTCAACAAAACAATTTGCAATGGTAGAGCCCAGGGAATTTGCCTACAGAGCCAGTGAACGGAAAAATTCTTAGCTGAAATTGTTACAGAATGTAGAGGGAGGGAGAATTCACCCAAGATCTGCTTACAATCAGCATTTATTAATTCTAACAGAATTCTAGTAGATTAACTCCATGTCAAGCCTGGTATGAAATGACAATGGAATAAATCATGCAGACCCATCTCAGAATCATCATTTTTTCTCTCTGATTTTGAATATAATTGTTGATTAAATTGGAGATCATGGTACAAGATTTTTAGTTTTCTTTTAGTTTTTCAATTTTAGGAAATTTCTCTTATTCTTTAAAGAAATATTTTGCTACTTCATTGCAATTCAAAAAATTCAAAAGAATATAAAGAATTTAACAATATCTACCCCCTGACTCCAACAATTCTCTTTTTTGCAAGCTATAGAAGAGAGAAGGTTGGGCCCAATTTACCTATGATGAAATTGCTGTTAAAAGCCTTCACTTCTTCCAGAAGCTTAAGGCCATTATCTTCACTGAAAATATAGTAAAAAAAAAAAAAAAAAAGTCTGTATTTTTTTTATTTTCAAAGTTTCAATTATGTCCCCTTATCCTCCAAATAAAAAAAACACATCCTAGGGGCTGGCCCCGTGGCCGAGTGGTTAAGTTCGCGCGCTCTGCTGCAGGCAGCCCAGTGTTTCGTTGGTTCGAATCCTGGGCACGGACATGGCACTGCTCATCAGACCATGCTGAGGCAGCATCCCACATGCCACAACTAGAAGGACCCACAACGAAGAATATACAACTATGTACTGGGGGGCTTTGGGGAGAAAAAGGAAAAAAAAAATCTTAAAAAAAAACACATCCTATTTAACTCTACCTCTTGAAAATGGATTATGGTTTACTTCTGAAAGCACATAGAACAGTCAATAAGTTAAAGGGGGCAAGAAATAGAGATTGAATTGGGAGCTGATAGCGGGAGGTTCCTGTGTACAAATATTAGTAGTCATTGACCGGGCAAATGGTTGATTGGTTCATCTTTGAACATATTATTGAGCCTCTATGTCCCAAGTGTGGTACCAAGCACTAAGGATACGCTAGTGCACTTTATTAGACTTGGCCAGTCGCCGTGTTTACCAACTTCTGGTCTAATGGATAGAAAGACATTCATCAAACAATAATGCATTTTTCAAATGAGTACATAATTATGAACTAAGATAAATTTTATGAAGGAATGGAACACCACTCTTCGATGAGGTACTTACAAAAGAACTTAGCTTTCCTGAGAAAAGGATACTTGCATTATTAGTAAGTGATAAATAAATAAGGAAGAGAGTGATGAAACAGCATTGATTGCTGCCACACCAGTAAGTACGTAGGAGCAAGGGTTGCATGAGAAGCTAACAGTGGGTGAGATAAGAGTGTGGGTAGAGTGTTGAGAAGGGTGAGCAGAAAATAGATTGCATTGCTTTGCAGGTCATGTTAAGGATTTTGACTTTATTTTATGTACACTGGAAAGCTTTTGGACAATTTTAAGCAGACATTGGCAAATTAGATCTACACTTTGACAATTAAACTTTGAGATGAAAACTCCACTAGGTATTACAAAGTCTACTTTTGAGTTCTTGGCCCCTTATTAACTAGAGACAATGCTGACTTTCATACTCAGTGAGTTGCATGTGTTATTGTATGAAATTTGTGTGCAAAAATTGAACTGTACCCTTATACTTTATACAGAGAGTTCTAACAAAAGTACAGCAAATTGTAAATTCCCCAGTTTTCTTTTAGATACTGTCTATGTGAATATATATTTAGAATTTTGTATGTTAATTTCCTTTTTTTATTTCAATTTAAATTATAATAGCATCTGACAGAGATTAAATATTTACACAACAATTTCTAACTTCGTATTGAATTGATAAACCTAATAGTTGTTATCAGTAACATAAGCACATTTTTAACCTTTTTCATAGGAAGGAAAAAATACAAAGAATTATTCATATTGTTGCATAAGTTGATAGTGATTGTGGCAAATAGACTCTTAAAGATAACCCTGATGATACCTGTTTCCTGGTGTTCATGCTATTATGTGACTCCTTACCCCTGAGTGTGGACAACACCTGTGACTTTCTTCTAACTAATAGAATATAGCAAAAGTCATAGGATGCACATGATTATTTGTATGTTATTGTATGATTAAGTTACATAAAGTTGTAGTGCTCTTCTTGCTAGGGTCTCTCCCTCCCTGGCTCACTTTGAGGAGGCAAGTGGCCATGTTGGGGACTCCCACATTGCAAGGAACTGTGGGTGACGTCGAGGAGCTGAGAGTGGCCTCCAGTTAACAGTCAGCAAGAAACTGAATCCTTCAGTTCTATCTCTGCGAGAGATTGAATTCTGCCAACAACATGAGAAAGCTTGGAAAGCAGAAACTTACCCAGCTGAACCTCTGATAAAACTGCAACCCCAGAAAAATTAGCCTTTATTGCAGCCTGGTGAGACCCTAATCAGAGGATCCAGTTTATCCATGTTTAGATTCTTGACCCACAGACATTGCGAGAAAACGAATATGTGTTGTTTTAAGTCGTGAAGTTTGTGGTAATATTAGTATGCAACAATAGGTAACTAATACAATGATGAAGCCAAAACTCTACTGTATGTGGCACAAAGTATCACCACTCAACAGATACAATGTTACTGTCAGTAGATGCATGGAAGACTGAATTTAACCTGAGAAACTTGGTTTAGGAATATCTATGCATTCCTCTGAAAGAATTTGTTCTTAAAAAGGCAATGGTATGAAAATTGTCACCTGTTAACTTGGGCAAATTACAACTTCCCTGGTCTTAGCTTTTTCATCTCTAGAAAGATAATATTTGCCCTTCTTACATGAAGGATTATTATAAGATTAAATTCACATCATTTTAATTAAGTAATTATTAAGTTTGCACTTGTACTTTCACGTATAATGCACGTAAGCCAATGACAACTGTAAAATGCTCACTATCTAAGCGGAAATATTAATACAGTGTTAATGATTCCTCCTCCACTCTCTGTGACCTACCACTAATTATACATCCAACTTGGACAGATTCTTCACTTAGAGTTCTTGATTTTCTCTCTTTGTTTGAATTAAGAAGACATTGGTTGTTAACGTCTTTAGTAGCGTTCACATGTGGCCCTTCGTTTTAGCGAGGGCAGGTGCATTATTCCAGTCTAAGTTACAGGAATTCGTGTGGTGAGTTACTTGCTTATCCTTAAACTCTGTTCTTGGATGTAGTGCTACTTGAAATTCTCTTTTGTGAGAATTCAGTGCTTTCCATTTGTTCATGCCTTGCTGTTAATATTCGCCTTCACATTTGTAAGCTTGTCGCAAAAAATGAGTTTATTTTCAATCCTTTACCATTTGTGCAAATGCCGCTGTCACGGAAGGGTGAAGATATAGACAAAATTTAAATGCATAATATCACAAATGTTTTTTAAACTCTTTTATTAATGCAGTTCACAGCACAATTAACATAAATAATATTGTTTTTAGTCCACTGGTTCCCAAAAGCATTAAGACGCAAAAGCAGATCGTGGGGAGAAAGAATTCTCAATGTGATTAGAAAAAAAGTGTTGACAAGTGAATGCAAAATGTGGTTCAGCTGCTCCTGTAAAGTTAATAATAATAATTTAAAAGAATATCTGAATTATGAGAGACTTTTTTTATTGTTGTTTTGTGTTTCCCCTATTGGCTGATTTTTCAACTCACAAAGCATTCTTGCTGTCTGGGTGAACCATCTGTGATAGCTCTGTTTTGGCTGATTTTCTTTTGTGTCAATGGCCAACCCATGGGGAAAGGACTATAAACATCGTAGAAAAAAGTTCAACTTGATGTGTATCACCATTTCATTAAAGCAAAGAGAATTGAAAGCACTTTATTTATGTTAAGAAGTGTCCCTTAAAATTGCGGTACTCAGAAAATTGGTTATTTTAGATCTCACGTTCAGTGAATACAAAATGTACCCTCTGTGTAGCCCGTCAAGAGAAGGAATGAACATAATCACACAATCACTGGGTTCAGCATGTTAACTACATTTTCAAGGCTTAGCCACTCTAATAAGTGGGACTGAATCCTAAAGGAAATACATATCTATTTAATGTAAATATCTTATTTCCTTGAAGGTAAAAATCTTTAATAAAAAGTACAATTCAGATAGTTATGGAGAAGCCATACAAAGGAAAATGCAGTCTTGGCTAACATTCATTGGATACTTACTATGTGTCAATCTTGATTCTGTTGTTTCTACACGGGTTATACAGTTTATTCCTTACTACTAATCCTGTCAAGTGTGTGTTACTATTATCTCCATTTTACACATAAGGGATGTGAGATAATGAAAGATTAAGCAATTCAGCCAAGGCCAGAAAGTTGGGATCCAAATGCAGGTGGTGAAGGAGCTGGGAATCAACTACAGGGCAGACAAATTACAACCAGTGCTAACCATATTCTTTAATGTGGTCAAAGTAGGGTAGGCTTTGCACCTAGTGAGAAGGGAAACTGAGACCTGATTCTGCCACCCAGTAAAGGTCTCATCTTGGCTACTTAGCCCCTTCTCAGTGAGGTAATGCATTTCAAAATAAAGCAATCTAGAAACTGAGGATAATGAGAACGTGACTCAAATTCTTTCCTTGGATTTTGGAACACCATGAGGGAGAATGTGCACACTGCAACAGTAATTTCTTAAAGCCCCTCCCAGGAGTTTCCTGTCTTCTTCCCTACCCCTATTCTTGAAATGTAAGAGATGGAGGGAGGGAGAAAGATATTGAGAGAGCCAAGCCAAAATTCTTCTTAATGAGCAAGGGCAAAGATATAGCTTGTAGCACTCAGATAGTACTAGCTTTTGTTTGGTTATAACATTGTTGTTATACATTTAAAGGCATTGATGACGGTATATATTTTGGACACTCTGAAGTTTGAAAATGTTAGATGTTAGAGCTTGGCCAGCTGGTATCGGAAATAAAAGCACACAGATTAATAATGGATTTATGGCTTTTTTTCACATTACACAGTCCTTTCAAAATTGAACTAATACTATCATAATTACCCAAGTGGGTAGGCAGGGATAAAGGTAAATAAGAACAAGAGTTCTAACAGATTCATTAAAGCTTGTCTGCCCAACTATCAAGACGGGCTGGCTGGTTTAAATAGGAAAGCCTTTGTTGTAGTGAGGTTTGTATGTAGGTGGTTCATAAGAGGTTCTGTATGAGAAATATTGATTACTAATACCATTTTACTGGGCAATAGTGCTTCAGTGAGTTTGGAATTGAGGGACAATTTCATCTTTCCTTTTAAGTGACTCAAATGAACATCTCATGAGCGGACACTTTCATTTTATCTGTAAGCTTCATGACATCATCTCTTTAAGCCACAGACATTGAGGAGGGGCAGCCAGTAGCTAAGCTGTAGGAGCCAGCTTGATTTTGTGCTTTATCCAAGAAGAATTCAACTTCCAACCAACCTCCCACTTTCACCAATAAGAAATTGTGGCCAAATATGGCCAAATCCACCTCAAACTTAAACACAATTTGGGAAGCCCTACCTTCAAATGATAATTAACTATTTTTTATATTATCCAGTTATACTATTAATTAATTGGCTTCTGTAGATGTGAAATTGTATTCACAAAGACAAAAGAAAACCAATATTTATTAAGTTCCAGAATCCTCCAGGGCTTTATGTTAGAATGTAGCAGGTGGACCCTTCATATATGTTCATTTATTTAATCTTCACAACCATCTTCTAGGCAAGGGATCATCCCCATCTTAAAGTTAAGAAACTGAACTCGTGCCACCACATTTAAAGAAGGGCTAGAGCAAGGTTCAAACTCAGACTTAAACATCTGGTTTATTTTTTCAGGATGTGTCTTCTTACAGTAATAGATAACAGATCTCCCATATGCCCTACACCCATATTCTCCTATTATTTTAACATCTTATATTGGTTTGTTCTATTTATCACTATTAATGAACCAATATTGAAACATTATTAATTCCATAATTTTTTCAGATTTCCTAAGGTTTACTTTAACGTCACTGTGACAGCCCACACTTAAGGAATGAAGAGTTATGCTCCACTTCCTTAAGAATGGATACATTATCTGGATAAATTATCTATTTATCCAGATGAATTATTTGGAAGAATTCTTCTGCATGGGACATTGTTTCTTCTCTTCCATTTGTTTCCCCCATTTATTTATTTCTATCGGTATGTACTCATGGATAGCTATTTTACACTTCGGGTTATGATTTAATACTACTTTGTTTTGTTACTACACGTCTGAAATCCAGGTGTTGACAAGACCATGTTCCCTCCAAAGCCTCTAGGGGCAGATCCTTCCTTGCCTTTCCAGCTTCAAATAATCTCAGCTATTCCTTGGTTATGGCAGCATAACTCCAATATCTGCCTTTGTCTTCCTGTGGCTGTCTTCCATCTTTTTGTCTCTATCTCTGTGTCTCTTCTCCTCTTGTAAGGACACCAGTCTTATTGGATTAGGACCCACCCTAATGGCCTCATCTTAACCTGATTACATCTGCAAAAAAGCTATTTCTGAAGAAAGTCGCTTTCATAGGTAGTAGTGGTTAGGAGTTCAATATAACTTTTTTGGAGGGACACAATTTAACCTATAATGACACGTATAGTGGTTTCAGAATTGTTAACCCAGATGTGCATGGGAAACAGCTTGTTCAACTAGAGTCCAATTCTTATGTACAGTTTATTTTGCCCTAAGTCTCACAGACACTCCTCTTTTCCATAATTAATTAGATCAACTCCTTTCCCTCCATCCTCTCCAATGAGGTTGTTCCATACATTTTTAATAAAAGATTCTTTTTTTCATATTCATTCATAGAATGTGAACATTCTCTTCTCACCTCCCCGACCTCTTAAATATTTTTTAAAATGTGCTACATCTCTTAAATGATTTTTTAAAAATGTGCTTACATAAAGGTTTATTCTTTGTGCTATAAAGTTCAGTAGGTCTTGTCAAACTCATAATATTGTGTATCCACCGTTACAGTATCATCCAGAATAGTTTCACCATCTCGAAAAGTAACTGGTGCTTCACCTCTTCAAACTTCTCCCACCCAGCCTCTGTCAACCATTGGTCTGTTTACCATCTTTATAGTTTTGCCTTTTCCAGAATGTCATCTAAGTGGAATTAAACAGTATGTAGACTTTCCAGTATGTAGCTTTTCCTCTACTTAGCAATATGCATTTGAAATTCATCCATGTGTTTGGTG
Organism: Equus quagga; assembly: GCF_021613505.1. Classification (NCBI taxonomy): domain Eukaryota; kingdom Metazoa; phylum Chordata; class Mammalia; order Perissodactyla; family Equidae; genus Equus; species Equus quagga. The sequence goes on along the minus strand of NC_060268.1, from coordinate 160,877,710 downwards.
GCCTGAGAGGTTTTTCCTTTATATCATTGAATAGTATTCCATTGGATGGATGTATTACAGTTCGTTTATCCATTCACCTATTGAGGGACATCTTGGTTGTTTCCAGCTTTTGGTGATTTTGAATAAAGCTCCTGTAAAAATTCATATGCAGGTTTTTGTGTGGGCACAAGTTTCCAAGTTAGTTGGGTAAATAATTAGAAGTATAATTGCTGGATCATATGGTAAGATTATGTTTAGCTTTGTAAGCAGCTGCCAAATTGTCCTCCAAAGTGTATGCATCATTTTGCATTCCCCTCAGCAATGAGTGAGAGTTCCTGTTGCTGTGCATCCTCAACAGCAGTTGGTGTTGCCATTTCTTTGGGATTCGAGCCATTATAATAGGTGTACAGTGATATCTCATTGTTTTTATTTTTATTTCCCTATGAATAAGTCATATTGAGCATCTTCTCATATACTTATTTCCCATTTGTGTGTCTTCTTTGGTGAGAGATATGTTTAGATCTCTTGCCTATTTTATAAATTGGATTGTTTCTGTTCTTATTTTGGAGTGAACATCTAGTTTTAATGTATAATTTCAAAATATTGGGTAGGAAGGATGATCTATATGGACCAGGAACTCTGGCATCTCATGCCAGCCTAAACCTGTTCCTATCAGGCAAGTATTATGATTCCTTTCTTAAAAATGAAAAATCTAAGTGATCAAATCTAATATTTAGAGATCAGACCTAATATTTAGAAACCACACAGCCTATAAGACTAAGATATCCCTTTTCTAGTAGAATTTTAAAGTGTCTTTCAGACCTATCAGACCTAACAGCTCCCTTTTTTATTAGAAATATGTTTATATCCTATTTACTATCACAAAATGATATTCATGAATAATATAACCTACTTAAACACATAATAAAAAATTAATATAAAACCCTGTGATATGAAAGAAAATAAGAGAGAAGTAAGAGAAAAATAAAATTTGTTTTTATACATGTAAATTCTTGTGGATGATTATATTAGATTATGATGCTAACAGTAGTAGCACCAACTTATACTTAATAAATTTAGGTGTAAAGGATCAGAAGCATTTCCTGAGAAAACACTCAGGAAATTAAAAGAGAATTTATATGAGTAGACACTAGAATAAAAACTGACCAGATTAAGTATTAGTCAACTAGACTTATTTGACTATAGTAAAAGAAGGAAAGATACTGCTTACATGGAATAGGGAAAACATGCCAGGATAAATTGTAAAATCTAGGAGTGAAGAACCAAGGAAGCCAAAAGTCTTTGAAAACAAGGTGTATCCAAAAGTCACATAGGATATGGAAAAATTCTTTATTGGATGGAAGTGTCATGCATAGGAGCATGTTAACAATCCCTGGCACCCATCTCTTAGATTCCAGTCGTAACTCTCATTCACTGTGATAACCCAAGACATACTCCAAATTTCCGTAATGCCCCCTTATTTTAAACCCATACATTAATCATTCTAACTTGTAATATGTAATTCGAGGATTGTTGTGACTCAAGTTAAATTGTAAAATTTACGAACATTTCAGAATGTTTGGGAAATTTTAATTGATGGCCATAAAAGTGTTGAAGATCAGTAAAGTACCAAGCTTAAATTTGTCCAACTCATGGCCTTGAATCAAATGGACCTTATCTTGGATAGCACATGGGCTTTATGAAACTTAATAAAATATAATAGATAGAAGAGAGTTAGATACTTTAGATTTAGGCCCAAACTGGCCCAAATACATTAACATTGTCCCCATGGTTCTGCCTCACGTGCCTCTCAGCCACGGAATATCTCTCTGACAGTAACACTGAAGAATGGGCTGTGAAAAATCATTGGTTTCATTTTAATGAGCATGCATTAAGATCTTTCTTGTTGCCAAGAATTGTGCTAGGTAAATATGGAAGATAGCTATATAATAAAAAAAACAGTTCTTCTTTTCGGCTTTTTAACCTTCCTGACTCTCATTTTGAAGATTAAGGGCATATGACAATCACAGTCTTAATAAACCAGTATGGCCTTGTCATCTTTGAATTTATCTGAATTTTCTTGGCATCAACTTATATTTTCAACCTGGGTCACCTCTTGCAGTAAAATATTTTATGGATTTATTCCTTTTTCTGTCAAACAAGCCTTGCTTTTATTAATTCACAATTTCATTCTTCACTTTTAAGGCTCTCTTTTCTCATACCAGCCAGACAAACAGAAAAGAAGAGTAGTCAAGCTAGAGCAGGAGTGTAGGGGGTTCCTGGAATTTGGAGACTGAGGAAAGAAAAAGATATGACCACTAGGTTGCAGTAGCACACACAGGGTTGGTTTGGGTGCCTCTGACAGGTTTGCTTGTGGAGAAATCCCTCACATGATGAGACTGCCTAGAGGATACAGGATGAGGGACACCATCCAGAAGGGGAGAAGGACAAGGAAGTCCTGGGAGCAGATGGATCAGACAAGAGGCTTAATGTCTAGGTGATGTTGCCCAGTGGCATGATGGGAAATCTCTGGGTCAGAGAGCTCCTAAGGGCAGTAGCAGCTTGGGGTATGGACCATCCCAGGGCCATATTTGATCTATGACTAGCATGAGTTGGACAAAGTTTCATGGGGTATGCACAGTAGGCAGGCTTTAAATGGCGAAAAATCTGCTTATTTGGGTTATGTTTAAAACAACTACATGTGTAAAAAATTGTGTTTCGTGCCAGCAGGCCTTTGAGCTATTGAGTCTCTGCTGTGAAGAAATAAACAACCTAGGGGCTAAAATATGGAGGCCAACGTAGGCTCATTTATATAACAGAGATCTCTGTTTTTTTGGTAAAAAGAAGGTGGGTTTGGAGTCAGAGAGATCAGGATTTGAAGTCCCTATTTTCTCTCTTATTAGCTGTGTGACCTCTGTAAATTCCACTTTCTTTAAAAATCTCAGCTATCTTGTATGAAACAAGTGGGTCATAATAGCCAACTGATAATACTGACATGAGATTAAATGAGATAACACATGCTAAACACCAGGTATATAGTATTTGTTCAATAAATATTAAGTGCCTCTAATGATTCTTTTCCATACTTTGGGTAAGTTTTAATCTGAGTACTCTTGGATAACTGAGCTTCATCCAAGCGCCTGCATGCAGTTTAGTTTGGGAAGTGATCTCAGGGAAGAGGAGTCGGGGCTAGAGAGAGGGAATTAGGGAAAGCTTATGTAGCAGATGTGTCCGAGAGTCTGTTTCACCATTGCCTGCTATGGTCTGAGGAAGATAACGAATGTACCTCAGGATTATTCATCAGAGGGACAAAAAAGGAGCCTTTGTCTTGGACACTTCTCTCCTTCCCACCCAAATGGGATAAGTCCTTCTCATTTCTAGTCTGCATGCTTGTGAGCACAGCAGGCTTTCAGCGGCTGTCTAATAATACCACCCCTGCAAAGCCAGAGAGGCAAAAGGGCAGAAAGCTAGAACATTGGTACCAGTGGGGTGAGATGCTTTTATACCTATGTGGAGCTGGTTACTGCAGCAATGGTTGGAATACACCACGGTCCAAAATGATGACGAAGGGGGAGCACCTGATGTGTTCAACAGAGAATGCTAAGTGAAACAGAAGAGAGATGATTATCCAATAATGGGCAAATCCATCTTGGGAAGAAGGGATTATTTTTAATAAAACCAAGAGCTAACATTGATTTTTCAGCTCGGAAGTATAACATCTTTGTAAGCTACATGCTCTACAGTTCTCCTTGATGATTTTTGAACAGGGCTAATTTTAGATATTTTCGATTGCCTATTTCTCTGTAAGAAGATAAAATGGTAAAACACGTGGTGTCTCCACTCTGTTAGATTCTTTTGGTTACAAGAGATTGAAGCTCACTGATTTTACTTAAGCATCAGTGATTATTTACAAGGAAACACAGGTGCAAGAACCCATGGCACATCTTGAGATAGGCATAGTTAATTTGTGCAAATTCCATTGTACTGGTTTTTCTGAGGGTGAAGAGGAATAGTACATTTAAAATGTGTGGGACAGTCCTGTGACTATTCCGTTAATAAACATGTGCCCAAGATTGAGCCTGAGCTGGAAGATGGGAATTTTCTGTTTCCTTGGTCATTCTGTCTTACAGCGAGAAAATCACTTGAAACCCTGGGGATTAGTGTTCAAAGAAGCATATTTTTCACGCAAAATTTCTTCCAAAAGCAAGACAGTCACTTCATCTGGTACTCAAGGAAAGAAACAGTGATTTGTTCCAAAGCTAGGTGAAAAAAAAGATGTTTTGGTCTCTTTAGTGGCATTCTGCTAAAGGATTTTCAAGGGAAATGATGACTATCTTCAATGTTTATCGTGTGCACTCACCGTGGAATCTGAATTCTGAGAAAAATGTGAGGCAACTCATAACATAGACCAACAGGAGGGAAGAAAAACTAGTAATGCCCGTGCCACTGAAATGTTTTAGTTCTTTCCTTTTTTTTTTGATATCTTTCTCTACTGTTGATCTTTCTTCCCTTTATGCTTCTTTCTCATAGTTTGGGTTTATTCATAGATTTGACATATCAGGGCCTGTCATGGATCAAATTCTGTTTCACGCATCTTTTGATCATCCTCCTTCTGCTAATGGCCTAATTTTCTGGTCTTGTTTTGCTTTGTTTGTCTTATTTTCTTTTTAGCTTGAATTCCTGAGACTCTATTTGACCTAGTCCATTATTTTTTAGGCTGTAACACCTCAAGTGACCAACTGGAAAGTTTGCTATTTTGCAATGTCATTGTCCTAGAATCCCATCCTCTTTGGGGATAGCACGGTCATAGAGTCTGCATAAAGATTTGCAAAGAACAAACAGGGGCTATGGGCGAGAGTTTATACAGAAAGGGGCTGTGGCTGTGGCAGGCGTTCTGAGAAGTGGTTGACTATCAGTTATGTAGTGTAAAAAAAAGAATGTCTTTTACTTCACTGGCCAATAACCAGATAATATCCTGTATATCACTCAGATAAAATTGCAGCTGGAAGCAAAGCTTCTTTAGCAAGAATTCTAAATCCAAGTCTTCTTGCATTTGTCTTTTCTTCTTGTTTTTGAACTTTCCAGTTGTCCTCAACATAAAAGACCCATGCTTTTTATTCTTTGACATTCTCACTTAACTCTCTCTTGATTAATAAACAAACAACAACAAAAGTCTTATTCTAAGCTTCCTTGGGGACGAGTGGAGTCAGATTAACTTACAAGTTGTGGGTATCAAAATTAAAGTTCCTTCTGACATTTAAGAATATCCTAAGCTGGCCCGGTGGCGCAGTGGTTAAGTGTGCACATTCTGCTTCTGCAGCCCCTGGTTCACCGGTTTGGATCCCGGGTGCGGACATGGCACCGCTTGGCATGCCATGCTGTGGTAGGTGTCCCACATATAAAGTAGAGGAATACCGGCATGGATGTTAGCTCAGGGCTAGTCTTCCTCAGCAAAAAGAGGAGGATTGGCAGCAGTTAGCTCAGGGCTAATCTTCCTCAAAAAAAAAAAAAAGAAAAAGAATATCCTAAGCTGATAAGGACAAGGGCTAAGCCTCAACCAAGGGCAAAGAGGAAATATTATGTGGTGACAGAGCCACTGACATCTGCTTGAACGTCAGCCAGTTTGGACAATATTTTGTTGGCTTTAATAAAAATGCATTAGTTCTATTAAAGGTTAAAGCATTCTCTCTTTAGAACATCGTTCTCGAATAGTGAGAGAAACAGTATTCCTTATTACTGTAAATTAGCCAATTTCTTGCAGAAATTGAGTTCGTATATTTATAGTGGACAATGTATAAAAGAAAGAAGGATAAATGAGATAATATGCTGTGTGGAAAGGAGAGAAATAAAATTCATCAAAATTTAATTTCTATGTTTTTTTTTTTAAACTCAGTCATGACTGAGCATGTTTTTTATAGAAGATAAAATATATCCTCGGATTTAGTTAGATGGTTTCGAAATCTATGTAAATTATTTCACTTTGTAAGGGCTTCAGGATATAGCTCTTTCTCTGAGAGAGGTGGTCTCATTATGTTCTCAAATGATAGAGTATGTTTGGGAATTTAAAAAGATGTATGTTAATTAAATTCCACATCTCTTTCTAAATGTATTTTGCCATATAGGCTGTTCTCAATGTCATTACAGTATTCTCAATGTCATTATGAAGTATAATGATGCGAAATTTGAATCATTGAGACAAAATTTAACATGTATTTATCCATCTATATTTTCATCCTTAAACAATTAGTAGATGTCCACAATGGGAGAAGAATCTGCTTGTGTTTGAATAAGATGCAGAGGTGAGTAAAAAACAGAAAAAAAAAACTCAAAGAGAAAGATGACCATGCATAAACAATTATAATTAAAAGCAGTATATATCAAATGTCATAACAAAGGTAGCAATAATCTCATTTCCAAGTCAAACATTGGAGGAATTAGCTGGATGCATCAAATTAACTGGATGGATCAAGAAAGGCTCCACAAAGAAATAGGCATTTGGATGATTCCCGAGGAAGGTATGAAGTTTAAGGGGTATTGGGCAAGGAGGAAGAGAACTATAGGTAAGAAAAATAGTACACTGAAGGGTGAGGCATGAAAAACCGTTTGGGGAAAGTTTATGATAAACGTGGAGTTGATAAAGGAAAATTTGAGACAATAGGGCTGAGAAGGAAGACTGAGGTAAGCATGTTGGATACCTCGAATGTCAAGCTAAAGAGTTTTCGTCATTTTCTCTTTTCAACAGATGCAGCATAAATAGGTTAACAGAAATATCAGCAATTAATCTGATGTGTAAGCCCTCTTTGACCCCTGAGACTGCATAAGACAGTTCAGCTACTTATTGTTATGTCTTAAAGACAAAAGAAATTTTCCTCATGCATCTGAAACTGCCTTTGAGAGAGGCATTATATCCCCAATGATGGAAATGTTGGGCTATCTAAACTGCCACTTTCTTTTATAGATTCATTTTTCTTCACAAATTAGCTGGAAGAGAAATATTTCCTTAGTATTTGATACAGTGAATCCCTGAAGAACAAAACCACACGTCATCCCTTATATTGTCAGGTTTATCCAAGAGGAGCATCTCAGTGAAGCTGGAAGATGGTCATGTTTTCTGATCTTGATTGTCAAGAGAACAGACATAGTCCAGAGCAGAAAAAAAGTTGTTCAATGGGCAGTTCAAACATCTCTGCCCAATAGATGCTCAGAGATGTTTGATGCTTGGCGTTAGTGGGAATATGTTAACTTCCCTTAGCTAGGAGATATGACATCATTAATAGGTCACTGTCATTGGTTGTCTGGGTCTCCTAATAAAGGAGTATAGATGGAGAGATGCAAAGAATATTAGAATCTTCAGTAAAAGAAAAGTCAACATATTCAAACTTGCATACTGAAAGCTGATGAAACTGAGAGAGGGTGTGGTTTAAACAGCTTTAGCAAGAAGAGAGAGAAAACAGTGAATGTAACCTAGCTAAAGGGACACTTTGCAAGCCAAATGTAAGGCACAAAACTTTGCACTCAGGGATATTCAATAAATATTCATCAGTGATGATGAGAATCAGAGGATGGTTTAAAATTTAAGAAATCAAGCATATGTGATTTTATTATTGGAATTTTTTCTCAATCCAGACAGTTTCATACATTGATTTTATGTTCACATAGAAAAGTAAATTGTACATTTCTCTCTTGGCCTCAGTTTTCTTACTTATGAGATGAAAGGTTTGAATGTCAGAAAATTGCAGACCAAGGGTCAAATCTGGATTGTTGCAAGTCTTTGTAAATAAAGTTTCATTAAATACAGCCATGCCTGTTCATTTGCATATTGTCTACGGCCACTTTTGGGTGATGACAGCAGAGTTATGTAGTTGCAGCAGAGGCTGAATGTCCCACAGAGCTAAAATATTTACTATCTGTCCCTTATAGAACAAGTTTGCCTACCCCTAGACTGGATCTCTTAAGCCAGTTGAAACAACACACAAGTCTAGGAGTAGATTCTCATGGTAATTAGAGCTGTTGTCTACTATGCAATTCTTCAGCAAATGTCTTCCAGAATACGACACATTTGTATTGCTGAGAAACACCGGATTGAGGGGTTTCTGTGTGCTCATGCACAGTCACTGAAAAGTAACTTGAAAACCACAGCCTATTCTTCTAAAGAAAACCAAAGTCTAAACAACCATTCTCCCTTCTCTCACTGGGACTGCACAATTATTGCTGCATTAAACTTAATTATTTCAGACTTCATTAACTTGATATTTGTTATAATTCAGGCAGACTGGGCTGTGATATACCATTATGGCTTTTTCCTTTTCCGTTAAGGGTTTGTTGGAGATGAACATAATGAAAGGAAGTTTATAGGAACACATTTTACCTATAAACTGAACCCTCTTGAATCATAAGTTAAGTTGATTACAATTTTCTCCCCACTTTTTCAGTTTGTTTTTGAAACAGATTCCAAAGGATCTCCTCCTTGAAAACCTTAGTTTGCCGTTTGAATAAAAGACTTAGCCTGTGCTTTGGATTCAAAAGACATAGGTCTCCTTTCCAGGTCTGAAGCTTTGTCATGTTACTTAATTCCTTTGAGTCTCATAGTCCTAAAATTCTTTGAGCCTCTTCCCATCAAGTGGTGGGGACTATGCAACTTTTCCTTTGAGTTTGGGTGGCTTGTGACTCTTCAGCCAACAGAGGTGCTTCTATGTGACTCCCAGAGCTTGGTCATAAAGATGACATAGCTTCTGCCTTGGTGTTAAGAACACTTGCACTTGGAGCCCTGAGCCACCTGGTAAAAAGTCTGCCAATGCTGAGGTCAACATGCCGTTAGGAAGCAAACCATTCAAAGCAGTCTTGGTTTTCAAGTCATTGTGGAGCCTGACTTGAGAATGAAGGAGATCCAGATCATTCCATCTTACAATTCTTGAGTCATCCCAGCCTTTGAATCTTCTCAAAAGAGACCACAGAAATCATTGAGCCAAGAAAAGCCATCGCCATAAATAGTAAAATATAAAATGAGTAATAAAATGGTTATAGTTTCAAACCACCAAACTTGGGGGTAGTTTATTTAGCAACAACAATAATAAGGCTGTTCTATCATCTGCAAAATGGAAACAATAATAATAAATGTAATACAACTGTGTTGGGAAGACTAAATGAAATAAATAAAATACTAAAGTGCCTTATCTATCACAAGCAATACGTTGTAGCTATTAATATATAGCTCCTGAAAGTGATTCTTTAATTCCAATCTTTTTGTGACTGGGTTTTGTGTTTCTTTTACCCATTCTTCACAGCACCCACATACCAACCCTCACTCCCACCCAAGTAGAAACTATGAATCTAAAAATATCAAGCTCAGGGGCCAGCTGATGGCATAGTGGTTAAGTTCACGTGCTCCGCTTCAGCCGCCCAGGGTTCCTGAGCTCAGATCCTGGGCGTGGACCTACACACCTCTCATCAAGCCATGCTGTGGTGGCATCCCACATATAAAGTGGAGGAAGATTGGCACAGACGTTAGCCCAGGGACAATCTTCCTCAAGCAAAAAGAGGAAGATTGGCAACAGATGTTAGCTCAGAGCCAATCTTTCTCACACACACAGAAAATCAAGCTCAGACGTTTAATAAAATAGATGATTAGTAATACTTATGTACTCTATTCAAGAAACAAATCCCAATGCGGTCAATATTGGTTACTTATTTATTTACCCATTTATTCAAATAAACATTTATCAACTGCCTACTATGTGCCAGAACCTCTCATATAGCCCATGATAATCAGCCATGGGAAAAATGTATGCTTTGCATTTGGCCAAGCAAAATAGTCATTGCAGTTCCTAATTTAGTAACACTATCCTTTCTAGCAAGAAGTTTGTGATCCAGCTTACATCTTTTCACATCAGACACTTGCATACATGTTGAGACAATAAAAAGTCACCAAATCTCAGGATTTCCTTACATTGAGGAGTTAAATCCAAATATTTCCTCCAAATTTATCATGCTCTTTTGTTTTGTTAGGAAACAAGGAGATGTAGAATTCATGTGGCAGAGACCATCAGTGAACAGTGTGAGATTTAAATGCATGGGGAATTGAAGTGACATTTTTTTATCCAAAGCAATTCCATTCAAAGCCACATCATTGGAGAAGGGCACCAGTACTGATGAGAACAAATGTGCATTGAGACCATTCTGTGTAGACAAATTGTCCTGCTCTTAAGCCTGCAAACAAGCACTCTGGTAAACTATTCTTTGCTTAAGGATCATAATTCAACTCGTTATTTGTTCCTTTTGAAGACATTCATACCGGCTTTGTTAAATTAGGCAGTAATTCTTCGATTATGTGGTGTCATCCTAATGGTTATGATCTTTTGCAGAACACTTAACAGATGACAATGGGATGGGAGTGCAGAGATGTACTACAGACTCAAGGAACAGTTGAATTCAGCAATAATTTGTTGGCTGAGAGGCCTCTGTCTTCTTGCAGACGTTAGCAGAGATAAAAGAGAATATTGAATTGATGGTGGTTTGGGGTTAAGTGCTAAGCACTGTTACAGGCACACCATGTACATTTTCCCATTTCATCCTCATGATAACACTTCAAGGGAGATATTGATCTTACAGTCTCCAGAAAGGGAAAGTGAGGCACCAGTTAAATAACTTGCTTAACGTGAAACAAGTTGAGACCTTCTGAAGTGGGAGCATGTAGCTGTCTCTTGGGGGAAGCTATTTAAGCCCATAAATCAAATGGTTGAATAGTGGGTAGAAATCTCTCTAACATTTTCTTTAGAGTGCTTATATGTGGTTGTAAATATTTTAAAAATGATTTTAAAAGGATGCATGCTCCATTAGAAAATTTGGAAAACGGCTGTTAAAGAGTAAAATAAACCTTTAATCCTACCACCTACAAACAGCCATTGTTAAGACTCTGAAGGACTATGATTTCTGTCTTTTTGCTATGACTTTTATTGACTTTAAATGCCTCCCTCTTAAACTAGAAGTAATGCACGCTCATTTGTGAAAGGCAGATATTTATAAAGAAAAAAATTAAAATCATTGGTAAGTCCACAATCCAGATATGTTGACATTTGGGGAAATTTTCATCCAAACACATGCATACACATATATTCATAAGCATAAGTGTGTATATAAGTATACAATTTACATATATTATACATTTTCTAATAATTTGACATCATACCCTAGTGTAATTTTATATCTTTATAAATCCATTATTATTATCTTGTTAGAGAAATCAACCATTTAAAACAGGTTTATTAAGAGAGGGAAAAAAGAAGGGAGGGAGGTGGAAAAGAGAGGATGTGGAGGAAGGGAGGTATAGGGAGGATGGGATATGGGGGAGGGAGGGAGACAGAAAGAAACTAGTCATATTTGTCATATGACTTCTGGCTTTATCAGCCTTAATTATAACTGCAATTATTCATCTCCATCTATAATTTTTTTCTATTTAAGTCTTTGTGGAACATCATCATCAGAGATTATGTCCACCCTGGGAACAAATTCATGTTGTGCTTAATAGCACAGAAACAGACTTATAAACCTTGTAATCACAGGACATATCCCAACATCACCATCCTCATCACCATCATTATTACGATCATTATCATCATCATTTGCCGCTTGTTGAGTGCTTAATCCTACCAGTTCTTCAGAATTTATGTGAGGCATCTCATTTAATCCTTACCATACTCTAAGACTGGAAAAAAATTCTAATTTTGTTTTACAGATGTAAGAGCTGAGATCCAGAACTATTAAGAAAATTCCCCAAGTGCTCATAACTAAGAAATGGTGCTGGAATTTGAACCTAGGTTTCCTGATGCCTTAGACCATGACTACGCTCCTAGAAATCATACTACATTGATCTTCCTGATCAAAAGTTGGGACTGTAGCTTAAGTATTTGCTAAATAGATTGACAGTAGCATCACAGGTCACAGAAACATAAAAGAGTCACTTTTTAAAAATGGAAAGAGTCTTGGTTGATAGCATAGTGTCCTCATATGAAACATGAAGTAAATGGAACACAGAAAAATGAAATGACTTGTCCAAGCTCACCTAGCAGGCTGCAGACTTTGCCACATGATTTCCAGGCCAGTATCCTTTAAAGTAAAAATAAGCCACAACTGAATGGCAGGAAGGATGGTGTTCTGAAATAATAGCACTGAGATGAATTTCCAAGTCCAGCTCTGTCATGAACTTGTCATACGACCTTAGTCAAGTTATTTAATCTTTCAAAACCTCAGTTTTTGGAAAAAAAGTGCAACTTTTCTCTTCCATTTGTTTTTCTTGTGAAAGAATGAGGCTTAGAAGAAGCAATACTCAAAGACATAAGCTGAAAGTGTAGGCTTTCAAGCCTAAAAATGGAGTCCAACTCCCCCAGTTACAGGTAGACCTTTCCTTGTGTAAGTCACTTGACCTCTCCAAGTTCTCATTTATTTTATCCTTAAAATAGAGATAATAATAGTTCCTACTTGGGGGTTGATGTGAGGGTAAAATGAAGAAATCTAAATAAAATACCTGGCTCGTTATATGTGCTCAATAAATGATAATTATCTAAAGTCCTGTGAGGTTTTGAAATTAAGCATTAAATATCAGAAAATAGTCATTGAATATCTACCACATCTCCAAGGTCACCTACCAAAACCAGCTTGAAATATATATTGCTTACAGAAACTCTTTATTTCAACTTCCCTGAATGCTAGGTCTTTAATTTGAGGAAGTAATTTTTAGTTCATGTTATTGTAGAATCACAGAGAGAGAGTTAGGGAAGACGATTTTAGAATATGCCCTTCACAAGGTTAAATCCCTTGATTAAGTCTGTGCCAGCTTTTTTCTCTCCCTAGAACTTCGATGTGACAACTCTTCATTGTAAGTGTGTATCCAGATTTATGGATTGCTTTACTTTCCTGGGTCTCTTCTAGTTCAATTTTCACTTTTTCAAGGTAAAAAGGAAGCGGATATATTATTGTCTTCATCACTGATATCAGAGGTAAGGATTACAATGCGGTGTTCTTATCTGATCCTGTGATGACATTCTGCTGTTTGGATACATTTTATAATACAGCACTGCCTTCAAATGGCATTGTCTTGATTTTCTCAATTACAGAAACTATTGGCATATGTTCACGTATTGACTAGAACTAATTATCATTTTCAGCTTTGTCCACAATTAGTAAGAAAAAACAGAAACAACGCAGCAGTTGTTTCTAAGTACATCCTTAAAAGACCAGTCAATTCTTAAGTCTTGAGTTTTTGTCTTTCGTAAGTCTTGAGTTTTCTATCAAACCATTCCTTGGTAATTCAGACATAGCGGAAGAGTGGTGGGTATGTGAGGTTATATTTCCCCCTAAAGTAAGGTATACTTCTGAATATTAGACATTTATGAAGAAAAATCCATTTGCTTCTGTTCTATCAAAGGGATTCTCATGTTCACTAAACAAGGTTAAGGGAAAAAGTTGACAGGGTAGCACTATTCCCTCTGCCCGCGAATATTAAATGTCTTCCATTTTATATGATAAAATATTCTGGGCGCCTGACTTGTAGCCACTTCTATAGACTTAGGCTCTTTCAGGTGGTGAAGGCAGAGAATGACTAAGCGGATGGGTTTAATTTTGAGGAAACAAAAGGAAGTCAGGATGTTCAAGAAGCTACCTCAGTAACTGATCAGTGATTTCTTATAGAAAAATAACATTCATCCAAAATATCCCTGTAACCCGAAAGCAGTTCTAACAATGTTTCATTCTCATGATTCAGCTCGTCTTTGCCTCTGTGCTACCTATGCTGCTTCTACAGCAACTCCTAATGCTGGTTTTATTTATTAATACTCACTTTGTGCCAGTTACTGTGTTACACACTTTGTGTGCAACTATGTAATCTTGCCTTCAAATACCCTAAAACAGAACTTCTGATGGGATTGGGTTACACGCTCAGTGTGCCATGCTGAATGCTGTTTTGGGCTTACTTCTGACCCCAGGAGATCTCATAAGCAAATGTCCTGTTTGTAAATGACTTCGTTTGGCTCAGGATTTGAATCAGTAGGTAACTGCATGATGATGTGACAAAGTATACATGGTTTCATCCTTTAGGTCAAGGAACCTCTTCAGCTGTTTTGTTGCCAGGAACCATATAACAAGTAGGTCTATTGAAGCTTCTTTCTGTTTCAGGCAAAAATGGAAAAATTATAGTTACTATTACTAGTAGCATTAGTGTTATTATTACTACAATCTGTAACAGTAGGGATTATATCAGTAACCTCCCTTTACATTAAAACCTTTCTCCTTTATGTAGATGAAACTTGCTGATGTACATTTATGTCACGCTACGTCTTTGCAAGAAAATAGTGTTCTTTGTTGAACATCTAACGAGGGAGTTTATGCTTGCTTTATGCATGTAAATAAAGAGGTTAGGGCTATAGGAACTACCCTGGTGGTTTATTGGAAGCAACCTGTTCTAATTTCAGGGGAGCAGAAGGCAGGAATGGCTAAAACTGCATTAGAAGATAAAATATCAGTTGGAGCAAATAGTCCCAGGGCTTTTATTTTGCAGTTTCTTCACTCTGGTTTACCACAATAATCCTTCCTTCTGATAAGAATACGTGAGTGTTCTTTAAATATGGAGAATTATTTTTCTTGTTTTTAAAAATTTCTTGAAAGCTTTAATTCCTTCGGATGTCAAATGCACCTAATTAGTATAAGCTGATGTGTGAATCTTATTCAGTTTCTTAAGACAAGAGGGGAAAAGTCTTATTTGCATGAGATTTAGAGCTGCAAATTTTAAAGCTCAGTTAAAAAATAAACCATCATACATCTTAATTAACCTAGGAAATTTATCTGTAGAATGACAGATAGAAGCAAGGTTTTTTTTAAATTTTTTTTAATTTTTTTAATGCAGCTAGATGTATAATGTAATGGAAAGTATTTTTGAATACAAGTCTGGATGCTGGTTCAGATTGTGCCACTATTTCTGTGATACTGGGCAAATTATTTGATATTTCCGATTTTGACTTAAGATTCCTTTCTGCAAAAAGTATTTTGATAATATGATTTCTGTTTCCTCCAAAAAGATTTGGGAATACATAACTATTATATATATATAAACTTTAAACTGATTTTCTTCTTCTCTTACCATCACAAAAATACCATAAGGAACCATTAAAATTATTGACTGCACATAGATTCCTAATCAAGAATATTTGATTTATTATATGATTGTATATATTCAGACATTCATAGGGATTTGGGGATACATTGAGCCCTAGATAAATGTTAGTATCTTTCTGATAATTTCATGTTTCTTTCTAATAGGCCTTCTTGAAATACTGGGCGTCTTAACTGAATTATGGAACGAAGATACTCTTCAGTCCACTAAAATCTGGAAATAACATTCTCCCCTACAAATCCTATGCCGAGTTCATCTATGACCTTTCTACCCTTGCTCCACAGCAGACACCACCCCCACAAACAACTCACAAACATATAGAAGCTTTGTAGCAGCATTGAATGCTGAAGATCAGCTCTCACAGGGCAAAGTTTCAAACATTTTGTAAATCTCCTCCAGAAGGAAAAAAAATGAAAACTTTAGCAATTGCTCTAATCCCTTAGGGATGAACATGACAGCTGTTTTAACATCTGGGAAGTCATGTCTCTCATCAGCTCAGCAAAAGAGCTGTAGACTGCTGAACCTATCAGAAAGAAAGTGTGCATGAGCAAACTGTCTTAGAACTTCCACAAGACAAATTGATCTAACAGCTTTGCTCCTCTGCATAGTTTATAACCATAAGCTGTCAGCAGGTTGATTCGAAGACCTGGGAATGTTTCCAGCTCTCCGTGATTCTGAAGTCCCTGCTAGGGTCTCAGACTACGAATGCTTTAAGGGGAATGAAAGCTCCTACTTGATAATTAGTATTAGTGATCTGAAAGAAAAAAAGATACCCAATCAACTGGATTTAAAAGCTGACTGAAATACTACATGGGCAGGAGGAGTGAAAAGGCTTTTAGAAGGTTTTATAGAAAAAACTGTAGATTAGGAGGCAGCACTATACATATAGTTAACCATTGATAAGAGCAATATGAATGGATTTGCCCCATCACCATCATTGGCCCACAATGTATTTTAAACAAATGTCTAAATATAGCTTCTAAGATATCATTCATTCACTTACTCAATCAATCATTCATGCCTTCCACATACTTATTGAGTACTTATTTGATCAGTCATCTACTGTACGTCAACTTTAGGTCAAGTGCTAAAGTATACGTTACTTCTCCTCTCCTCATGGAACTTTGTGGGGAGACAATTGTTAACAAAGCATTCCAGGCGAAGAGAACAGGATGTGAAAATGTCCTGGAACATTTGAAAGGAGCATGATGACTTGAAAGAAAGAAGATCAGTGGTGCTGAAGTGTATAGGCAACATCAAGCCAAGACTCTGCAGGCCACATTAACTTTAGAGTTTATCCTAAACATAGTTGGAAGCTTTGGAGCTTTAAATGGGTGAGAGGAACAAATACGATTAGATTTTCATTTATCACAGATCATTCTGGCAACTGGTTGGAGATTTGGATGGGAACATGTGGGAAAAGGTGGAGAAATGGCTTCAGAGATGTAAGTTAGGGAGCTCTTGCTGTGGTCAAGAAAGGAGATGATCTGGTGACATGACCAGGTGTGGGGATAGAGAGAAGTGAACAGATTTGAAAGACTGAGAGAAGAAGAATATATGGGATTAAGCTGTCCATTTGGGTTATTGTGCATAAGGAATAATCTAAATTATTGAATTTCTCAAATCTGGAATAATTTTACAGCAATACTTTTGCTGAGGGTTAGTACAAATGACTATAAAGTATTGCTAATTTCTTTGACATTTGCTTTCATATACTGTATATATGAAATATTACTAGGAAATATCATTTAATAATTTCTAGCCCTTTTGGAAGTTTTAGTAAAAGCTGATGGTTTCAATAGGACGACAAAAAATTGTCTTTAAAACATATTTAATATGAACTGCCTCTTATTCCTTTATAGTAGAAGTTGGCAAACTGCAACCCACGGGCCAAATTCAGCTCATGGCCTGTTTTTGTAGGTAAAGTTTTATTAGAACACAGACACACCCCTTTGTTTTACATATTGTCTATGGATGCTTTTGAACTATAACAGCAATGTGGAAGAGTTACTATGGAGACTGTCTGCCCCACAGAAGCTAAAATATTTATTGTCTGGTCCTTTACAGGAAATGTTTGCCGATTCCTGCTCTCTTAGTACATGAACTGATCTTAGAATATTTGTTTACTTAGTTGATTCGAACACTTTTTACTGGATATTTTACAGCATAGAAAGTGAATCACATTGTAAAATTGTAAATTTTTGAAATGTCCATCAAAATCCTCATTGCATTAAAGAATTTAAACAGATATCTTTACCACTGAGAAATAGTTACTACAAAGGAGAGAAGAATTACCTTGGCCAGATCCATTTTTTAAAAATACAGTTGCCTTTAAAGATCTCAAGAGGTGGAGAATTGGTATAGAATTTTATGTTACTTTTGGATGCCAAATTCTGTAAAGAGATCCATCTATCTCACATTTAAGAATTTCAAAGACTATCTTAAATGTAGCAAACTGAAATGCTGAAATACATAAATTAAGGCAAATGAATGTTTACAAGTGTTTGGCTTGTGGAACAGGGAATATGGTTAAATAAATGTACAGACTTCTTTCTGCCACACCCACCTAGCTGAGATAGAATTATATATTTTCTCTCTATATTAATAGCTGTGAAAGTCTTCCTGATGCTACCTAGATATCACATAGCAAAAAAGAGGGGCTTTTAAACTTTTCCCTAGAGGCTTCTCATCTTGATTGCTTGTTATAAAACCATTAGCCAATGTCAAATCAATTTCACTGGATTCCTGCAAAAATAAAGTTTAGATCTGAATTAACTTTTCACCAAATGGTTTTCACAAAGCATGAAATTACCTCAGTGCTGAGACTCACCAACTGAAATTATACCCTTGTCAGAATTTTCCTAATTAGTCATTACTCATGGCGACTGACTGATTCGTTTTTCCTTTGCACATCTAGAGCTATCTGCATTGAGAGAGGATGATGCTTCTGCTCACCGATTGTTACTGGAAACTAGCTCTGTGAGGACTCCTCTTGCAGCTGAGAAATTCCTTGTGGAATGTGTTAAGCATATCTTTTGCAATGGCAGCAACCAGAGCCACATTCTCATTGCTGCTAAGTACCAAGACAGCATCATTAGAAGTATACCATTACATGGTAATATGCATCTTACAGACTACACTTTATATGTCAATGACCCCATTAATAATTCAAAAACAATCACCTTGGGGCTGGCCCAGTGGCACAGTGGTTAAGTTCACACATTCAGCTTCTCGACAGCCCGGGGTTTGCCAGTTGGGATCCCGGGTGAGGACATGGCATCGCTTGGCAAAAAGCCATGCTGTTGTAGGCGTCCCACATATAAAGTAGAGGAAGATGGGCATGGATGTTAGCTCAGGGCCAGTCTTCCTCAGCAAAAAGAGGAAGTTTGGCAGTAGTTAGCTCAGGGCTAATCTTCCTCAAATACAAAACAATCATCTTCACAAGGGAGAAAGGGTCTGAGTATTAACTATAATTTTATCTTCATTGGTGTTCTCCTTCAATATTCTTGGTAACCTAATGCAAACCTGTTCATTTTTTCACCTTGTGAAACTAAAAGCTATATATTTAGTGAGAGGGATGAGATAAGTCAAGACCAAAATATTGATTTTAAAATACTGAGTGCAAAACTAAAAGAATTAGACATAATAATACTTTGCATATATTCTTCAGTAGAAGCAGATGGATTCCTTCCTCAAACTTAAGGATTATGTCTCTTCTGTTCCATCAGATCTCAATATTATTTGCCATGTTATCATTGAAATTGCAAAGAGATTATTCCACAATGTACCAAAAGTCTAATTAAGCAAAAGGACAATCTCCACATTTTCATTCCTTTCTTCAGTCATGAAACAGCTAATACAGGCCAACCCTGAATGTGCACAAGTGAATTCAGACCTGGTCTTTGATATCAATGACTAACAATTAGCCAAGTGAGGGAGGTAGAGGGACAGCAGATCAGGCAGAGGTGTTACTGAGCAAGAGAACATAGAAGCCAATACTACCACACCGGCTTTTGAGAGAAGAATGTGCTTTATTGCATGGCTGACCAACAAGGAGACAGAAGGCAAGGCTTAAATCTGTCTCCTCAAGCTGAAGCTGGGACAGAGTTTTAAGGAGCTGGGAGTGTGAGTGGTTATACAAAGTGTTAACTGGCAGAATCTGATTGGAGGGTGGGAGTGTAACAATCTTATAAGTCCAATGTGCTACAAATCAAGGGACCCCTCATTTCTTATTAGGTTCCCCATTCTGCTTTCTCTTCACAATGAATTCCATAGTTAGGGAACTTCTGGTTCCTAGGTGGTTCGAGGTCATCTGAGGACAAGGTTTCCATCTTCTGAGCATGCTCCACCTACCTAACTTGCAGTTTTTTCCCATTGCCCCTGCAAAACAACTTTGATACGTCGTTATTGATACAATAAGGCCAGTACCAATTGGTCTATGACCACATGTGCAAAAGCGTGGTGTGAGAAAGACAGTACAGCGCATATTTGTGCCTTGAATAAAATCCATGCTCTTAGTAGGGCCCCACAAAACTATATGTCATTGAGCCCCTCCCTCCTTCCTCACATATATTATTCTTTTTCTTCATATGATAAACTAATTTCCATCTCATGACCTTTGCATTAACAGTTCCCTAAGCCTGAAAAGATCTTTTCAAGCTCTTAGCAAGACAATTTCCTTCTTAAACTTCAGATCTCTGATTAAATATTGCTTCCTTGATGAGCTCTATCTCCATCCCTGGACTGACTCCTACTTCATTATTCTATTACCTCACCTTCTTCATCTATTTTATCACACACACTGTATGTCATAATTTTATTTGCTTTTTGGTTCAACTAGTTATCTTTCTTCCCCACTAGACTTTAAATACCATGATGGCAGTGAGTATGAATGTCTCTTTGATTCATGATTGTGCTCCCAGGGCCTAACACAATGCCTTGTTATGACAGAAGCATAGTAAATATTTGTTAAATACATATTCTAAAAATCTAGTGGATAAAATCCAATGATGATGCTGGACAGTCCATCAGAAGTCAAATCATGTAGACCATGAAGACCTTATTAATAAAGACTTTAAAGTTTATCTCAAGAGCAGTAGACAGCCTTGGATGGTTTTAAGCTGGGGAGTTAAACTATTAAGCTTCATGGACTGTCCTTTCTTATCTCCTGCAACTTGTAAATACTTACAGTTTGTCTTTGTAATCCCACAGCAGCTTCCCGCTGTTGAGTCTTCCATGGATTTCCAACCAAAAATTGACTACTCCCGTATGTATGCCTCTATTATAACAGTTTTCTATTGGTACAATTATTTGCTTTCCTTAGAGGTGTTACCATGAAATTCTGAGCAACTAGAAAGTAACGACAATTTTATTCTGTTTCATGTAGTGTTTGCTCTATAGCAGTTGTTCAATAAATATTTACAAAATGATGATTGACTGTAGTAAAGAGAATTTAGTATATTACTCTACAGGAATGGATGGGTAGGAGGACTACAAGTTTTGGCTAAGTTGCCTTGGGCAATAGATTTTAGAACCTTTGGTACTCACATGACGTATTTTTACCCCTTTGTATACTACTGACTTGGTGAAGGTTAGCTCAAGGGACAAGTTAATTGCCAAGGAAGTCAAGGATTTGTAGTAAAGGAAAATCACCTTATTAGCTGCATACACAGGTAGATATAATAAAAAACAAAACTCTGTTTCCTTTATCATTTCTGCCTGAATAATTCTGCCCTAACTCTCATCAACGTGTACTAATATTTCCAAGATCTTTGGGTGAGGTAGGGCTGCTTCACTCTAATCCACTGCTGGCATTATACATTCTGGTTTCTCATCTCTGTATTGAAGAAGACAAAGGCTGCTTTATTTCCATGGGTATCTGTAGCTTAGCCTACTCATGTGCTACAATAGCATAACCAGAAACCAGCACAATTTTGAGTGGGTCAGGGGTACTCAGACTCATGAATATGGCCTCATATGGCAGAGACTGGGAACTGGTAGGCCATCTGGCTAGCTCTGAAGAGTCTGTGGTTTCTGTCATATAGTCTGCCTGTAGCACAAAGACAAGCTTTATTGTTGATGATTTATGTTACATATATATATGCATAAACGTTAGTCAAAGGAAACTGTTTGGACATGGGTTAAATCTAAAATATCACAGAAAACACATCAGAAACTAGATATTTCAATTTGCCTTCTCTGATTAACATTTTAAAAAGCCACTGAACTAATTATTTTTTATTCTTTCATTTTATTTAAATAGGAAGCCATCAGAAGATTTCCGTATTTCTTTTTAGGAGAAGTCCTTCTAATGAGCTACTCTGTTCAGCAATCCAAAGAGGAATGTGATTTTTAAAAATAATGCTTTCCCCCCATAGTCAGAAGGCATAATCACTTAAGGAGTGAGGCTAATTTTATTACCTTTTTTGTTTTATAGACTGCATTTACAAGATTTAGCCCCAGGGTAATTACAGTCATGCAAACTTTAAAATCAATTTCAGCATGACTTTTAAGGACGACAAATTCTGCCCACTTTCATTATTGAAACTGAACAGTATTCTTCCTCTTTTAAATTGATCTTGGGGAAAAACATGTTTCAGTGGTGAGTTTGTGTCATAATTTGAAAATGTTGGCATTTTGGACTGAGGAAACAATTATTTCTTCTCCTTAATTATGTTAAAGTCATCTCTGTGTAACCCTATTCTCAGATCCATGATGATTAGAGTAGCAAAATAACTCACAATTTATCTAAAAATTTTAAATCACGAAAGCCCTTTTTCCACTAAATAGACACACTATTTCTGGTTTTAGAGATGAACAATAATCAACTAAATTTAAAAAAAGTTTATTGAATGCCTCTGGGCACAAAGCTTGAGGCTTTGATAATGTGGTTGATGCAAAGATAAATGAAAGGTGGTTTCTGTCTTCCAGGAGATTAGCATCAGTTTGACAAACAGCAAAGACATAATTAATTCTGAAATAAGGCACACTCTGATCAGTTCTTTATTAGAGGTGCAAAAATGCATCTGTATATTGGAATATGAGTCAGAGAGGATAATGCCACCTGTATGAACTGGTGGGACTGGTTGCATGAAGAATTTTAAAAAGTGAAACCAATCTCTTCCCTTTTTCAAAAATCTCTTAAGAAAAGTAGAAGCAGGTCTCACGGAAAATAGGGCTTCATTTCCTGATTACAAAAGTTCCCAAGTGTGGTTGAAATACCTCTCTTTACATCCAGAACTCATGACATGTCCCTGGCTGCTGGAACGATAGAATGTGTCATGCATCCATCTGGTTCAGTGGCCACAGAAGCTTGACAAACTTCCTGACACCCTCTCTTTCCCTTAACAGGGTGGGTAGAATCTGATATAGAACCTGAGATAAATACCCTTGGAGATTTCGTGGGTAGAGACAATTTTCTTCTTGACCTTTACAACTTTATTACTCATGTGACTATGTAATGACATGGAAGAAAAATACTAAAAGATGCCTATTTGTGTGAATTAAGTTATTTCACAGTCTGTGGTAATTATGTGGCATATTTTCTTCTTACCCATAATTGACAGGGATTTTGAAGTTTGCAAATTGCAGCTCTAGTTAAAAAATTAAACAATGTTACCCAAAGCTAAAATGTACTATGAAATGTTTGAAATGTTTAAAGGGCCATCATCTTAACATAATGATTTGAACCAAGCTTTCTCTTCTGAAACTTTGTTCTCTTTATGGGGATACTCACTACAAAAGGAAAATGTCTGTGTTCATACCAAAAAATCAAGAATTGGTTAAAAATACAATTTCCTTAGCCAAACCCTGAAATAAATAATCCAGCAGAAGGATCAAACATCATTGATGATCTTTAGAATACCTGAGAATTTATCAGTAATATTTATGGATGATGAGAAATAGAAGACATTTTGAGCTAATTTAGAGGTCTTAATGGTGATAACCACATCATTTTGTTGTCATGAGACTCTAAAAAGCTCCTTTCTCACATTATAGCAAACCAAGTGCTGAACACCTGTCCCAAAAAACATTTCCTATCTTATCCAAATCCAATTTGGCTAATCCAGTTGTTAACTCAATCCACCTGGGATTGAGCAGGATTTTACACAGCAATAAAAAACTTGTCAAGAGCATCAAATTTCCTATCTGATATCTAAAACCCTTATAGGAGTATGGGTATGACAAGAATAAAATAACTAACATTTTACTATTTATTCTGTGCCAAGCAATTTTGTACATGCTTTACATATATTAACATCTTGTATACATATATATTTATATATAACATGTATATACGACAATCTTATGAGGTAAGTATTACACTCCTTTTTTACTGATGAATGAAGGATAGAGGTGCTCTATAATTGCCCAATGTCCTACACCTTGTAAGCGGTAGAGCCAGGAATCAAAGTAAGATAGTTTGTCTTCAACACCCATGCTCTTCACCACTATGGTATACTTCTTATAATAGAACTAAGAAAATAGCCCCTGATTTAGTCAGGGGAAACAATAGTCAGTGAGAAACAATTATGTGGGCTATTTAAATGGTCTTTCCTGTAGTTTACTTAAAATAAGCATTCTGCATTTCTGACTTCTTCTTAGCAAGGCTGTTTGTTGAGTTTTGTGGTTAAGGAGGGCTTGCTTTTATTAAAGAAAAACTTATTCTGACACTTAAAATAGGAAGACTTTGTTCAAAACTACAGCAATAGGAGCGAGAGATCAGGCTTGACTTCGAATAGAGCAAAGACAGCTGGGGTTTTATAGCTGAGGAGCAGGGTGAGAGGGTCAGTGGAAGGAAAACTACTAAGAGGATACATCAAGGTTAGAGGAATTCTTGCTTAAAGTGGGCCAAGGCTTTAGATATCAATGGTGGAGGATGACGAATGAAGAATGGATCAGATATTGAGGGTGATCAGATGTTAAGGGAGGGGTGGATTCTTGCTAAACTTACTTTGCCGTATTCTTACTGGGACTGAGCCAAGCAGGCCAAGGATGAGGCCTAGTAGAAAAGAACACTTACAGGAGCCTGAATAAATGAGGGAGTCTTTGTGAATCCCTCCTTTTGTTCAAGAAAGAACAGACATTCTTTTTTCCTTTGAACGATAGAAGTCCATTTCTTGTTCTGTCACTTTTTGTTCATTAAGGACCAGCTAAAATAGTTGGTGAGACTAGTAGTGGAAGATATTTGCTGGATGATGTGAGCCGTTAGGAATTTAAGAGGAGGATTTCTATGAAAACAAAATAAAAACAAAGATAACTCAGATTCTGAGTCTGTAAGGCAGCCAAATGAGAAGATTTGAGAAGATGTTGGGCTCAAACCATCTTTAGGTGTTGGAAAGAGGACAGCAGCAGCAATCTGACTGATTTTCTGGTTTGCAGTTTGAATGGCTTTGTTGATAGCATAGACATCAGGGTCGTGGTCATGGTTTCTTTCTGGGGCAGAGCATGGAAGATGCAGGTGTTCCAGTTAACTTCCTTAGTGGCCCATACAGCACAAGCAGGAAGGTTGCCCATGCTTAATCTGTTGTGGTGATGAGTCCTTTGAAGTTTATATCAATTTGCCCAGCTTTAGCTGGCAGGGCTTATTTCAGCTCTTGACAGGAATATCAGCCACAAGATAACTGAGTCCAGGAAGGATCTGGGAAGCCAGATTTTAGTTCTCAGTGATGCCAAGTCAGGAGGGTGGGAAAAAAATTGGAAACATTAATTTGGAGAGTTGTAACTGGATATTTAAAAAACTAAAAGAATTGAGAATTTGGTAACGACTGACAAAGTGTGCAAGATGCCGTGATCAGGGGCTTGCCCGGTGCTGTAGTGGTTAAGTTCACATGTTCCGCATCTCAGTGGCCTGGGCTTTGCCAGTTTGGATCCCGGGTGTGGACGTGGCACCACTTGGCATGCCATGCTGTGGTAGGTATCCCACATATAAAGTAGAGGAAGATGGGCACGGATGTTAGCTCAGGGCCAGGCTTCCTCAGAAAAAGAGGAGGACTGGCAGTAGTTAGCTCAGGGCTAATCTTCCTCAAAAAGAAAAAAAGTTGCCGGGTTCAGTTCAATTTACAGGTAGATAAGAAATAAAACAGAAAATGTAGTTTACCAAGAGCTAAAATATAGCTCAGAGAGACAATGATCAGGACTAGAAACTAATAACCCACAAAGATAAGCTATAGTTTTCTATTGAAATGTAAAATTTCTCTCTACAGACACCTTATTTTTGACTAAAGATGATCAAAGTAAGTCAGGTCTTATTTGATGTGGTCTGATTACATGGACCATATTAGATATGGACTGATACATTAGTGCAGGATGAACGGTAATTCACCATATATGCTTTTCAAAGCTTGCTTTGTTGGAACTTTTCATAAGGTATCTCAGATTAGACTTAAAAGCATCTTTAGGCTGGGAAAGGAAGCCAAAACTCACCAGCAGATTTCACTTACAGTAGCTATAGATTTTGGTGAAGTCCTCTCTTCTCGAGGTCCCTGAAGTATCCTAAGGATCCTGGGCCTAACCAGGAAGTGACCTTCCTTACTCATCTGTAAAGCTGGGAACCCTGCAAGCCAAGTACCAAGCCAATTTTCCTGAGAGGGCTTTGATAAAATTGTTTCCATAAAGTCAGCCTTAATCCCTAAAACTGTGTTCGTATTTGATTCTATGTCTCACCTTTCTCAAATATGACATTCCAGTCAAAGCCTGTGCTATACAACCATTTTTTCTCCAATTATTTTCTATTACAAGGAGGACAGATTCTTATTGAACTTATGTAAATCATTTATATTGCCATGAAAATGAGAACACTTAATAAGAATTTCTGAATTCTGGAGGAATCAGACAGAAAGAAAAAAAATAAATGTTTCATTTCTCTCTGTAAAAGTATAATCTACTAATTGATGTGAGCTATAGATGGTGAGGAGAAAAAAGAAAGGGATTACTTATCCAGAAAATGGACCAATAGAGAACCAGTAATCTTCCAAACAAAAGCCATAAAAAATTATAGCCATTCTTTATCAGTGCATTCAGTCTTACGTAATTAATTTTTGTTCTGCTTGATGTTGGTTTAGCAGTTTGCTGAGCTCATCAGCTTTTCCACTAGAGTTCTGGAAATTCTTAGTCTGTTCAGTAGTATGATCTCAAAGTTATTTAAGCAATTCCATCAGAAGCCTGTAGTCAGAGTACCTGTCATAGTTTATTAAACCAACAATATTAAACTAATCTTAGTTGCCAAAGATTTACTCAAATTACATAAATTTGAAAAGCATTTGGCTTAGTTTCTATGTTTCTGGGGGTTTTAAGAATATTTAATTTATATAAGTGCTTATTTATCTCTAAGCCAATCAGAATAGAACTTCTTTGCAGGATTTTATGAATTAATATAGTAATACCATCCAAAAGTAGAAAAATATCACATAAACATAACATATGTACATATATATACAAACAGACAGACTTTTGGAGGAGATGATCAAGAGGTTGTGACTGGTGGTTGCCCCATGGGCTGGACCTTGGCATTCAGAGGCTCCTCACCTGCTCCCTGTCCTTGGAATGTATGTTCTGCCCACTGTTCCCACAGTGGGAGCCATTTTCAAGGATGTAGCCTTGAGAGAGAAATGTGTTGTTGAGACCATCTGGATAGTATATTTGACTGAATTCAGTTAAGGCCCCTATGTAAACTTTTACGATTCTGGTGGGCAGGTGAGAAGATCTGCTCATCTTGTGGCCACCCAAGACAGTTTTGTATATGAGTTCCCTTGCTTATTAAGCCTGCCACCTACCAATCTGGAGTGGCCTGCCTCTTTCTTCTGTCTCTCCTTGTCCTCCGTGTACACGGGCCAGTTTCCGATTTCACCCAGGAAACTTTCAAATCATCACAGACAGACACAAATAGGAATCTTATAGCTTTCATTGTAAAATTTTAGCCATGAGTTAGGTAAACACAATAATATAAAGCTCACTGGTAAGAAAAATAAAATATAAAAATAAAATAGTTGACTCTCATCTTTGCCCCACTTCCTATTTTTTTCCTAATTATGTTTCTGACAGATGGAACAAGTTAAGGTTATCTGCTCAATGTTAGGGCTAAGGAATTTTACCAATATTTGTGAAGGAGGCAATATTTTCTTCTTCTCTGGTACGTAGTTGTTTTGGGGGATCCCTGAGTCCCTTGAGAGCCCCAATGGGCCTAAAGTTCAAGTGATCGTAGAGTGTTGAGGGGCTGGGGTGGGAAGGGAAAGGTCTGGCAGGGTGGACAGAAGCATATAGGAGGTAGGAGTTTGAAAGGGGGGGATATCAAAGGATTTAAGGGAGCTGAAGGGAAGACAAAAGGTAGTAAAGGAGGAAGAAGTGAGAGAGGAAGCAGTGAAAAGGGAGAGATCTTAGAGAAATCAGTTCAAGGAAGACATTCAAGTTCCAAACTATTCTTCATAAAATCATGGCAACAAGAACAGAAGCTGCCAGAGTTAGTGCCTTAGCGGCAGAGCATAGAATCAGTAGGGGTTTGAGAAGGGGTGATTTCTGACAACTGAGAATCTCCCATGTTCTTAACTAGTGGTACCTCACAAACAAAGAAGCCTGATACTCTAACCCAGTCTTTGTTTGACAGGTACATTAACCCAGCTTCTTACAAACAGAGAAGCTTAGGACCTGTAACCCAGCCTCCAGAGAATACTCAGAATCTGTCCTTGCTGTGCTTCAACAGACTGTCATCCAGGGCACTGGCTCTGAAGCCGGACTCACCAATGGATCCCCAATTAATCAGTTATGGGTGGGGATAAAGGATTCCAGGTGCATACTTGGGGTCCTGGGTGGGAGGTCTGGGGATCCATTGATGAATCTGATCCTGTCTGAGTAATGGCACCATAAATTTTGGCACTTATCAAAATGGTAAGGAAGACTTTATTCAAGACTCTTGCAATGTGGGAGAGAGATCAGGCTTAACTGTACATCTGATCTGCAGAAAAGATAAGTGGTGGTTTACAGCCCAGGAATAGGGTGAAGGGTCAGTGGATGCAACATTACTAAGAGGAGACATCAAGGGCAGGAGGATTCTTGCTAAACGGACGTAATAGGATTCTTGCTAAAGGCAGTCCAAGGGCTTAGATATCAGAGGTAGAGGATGAGGCACTTAATCAGATACTAAGGGTGATCAGATATCAAGGGTGGAAGGGGTCTCACTAAGCTGACTTAGCAGGATTCTTGCTAAGACTGGGCCTCAGTTTCTTCATCTGTAAGGGGTAAAATTTGTAAAGACTCCATGGCAATGCTGTGAGGATTAAACAAGATAATGTATACAAATAATTTAGCACAATACCTTGCATATAATAAGCATTTCATAACGCTTATCCATCATCAACATCATCCTCATGACCTGCAAGCAATATATTCATGCTACTTGGTAGGTGTCCCTCAGATGATTGTCAGTTTGCAAACTGTTACTAGGCCATGTTGGGATGAGTACCGAAATGGAGAATAAGCATTTAAATAATTTTATAGCAACCTGACACAGTAGTTTTACGCCTATTGAATCTAATGATAAAAAAGGTTTTGTGTTTTATACGCTTTTGGTTTTTTATTTCATTTTTCTAGTTTTGCTTTTACTGTATTTTACAAAAATATCCATCTGTGGTAGATTTGATAGGGGAAAAAAAGGAGCAATTGTCCTTTACCATAAATGGTTTGAGAAATGCTGGTGTAGACTAGAGAAAGAGATTAGAGACCTGTTTGCATACTAATTTTCTAAGTGGTCAAGGATTTGTTGGCCTGTGTTCAAAAACCACAATAACACAGCTAAAATCCAGCCTTTCCTTGTCTATCATAGGTTTCTCTTCTGTCTTTACAGTGTTTCTTTTATCTTTATACAGAATGTCTATCCTGTGTACAGACTATAAGTGTTCCTTTATATATATATTTATTCAAACACTTAAGAAAAGCTTGCTCTATGAACATACAATCATAATGAGGATAACAATAGTCACAGACTATTTGGTGAGGTAATACTGGGTCTCTCTTATTATTGACCTGCCTCATGCTGTAGAGTATCTTGCAAACTTAAACTCACTTGGTGGAGGGCATTGGTGGCAAACAAATTATAGCTTTCCGTACCTTAAGCAGAGTGAACATAATTGAGGAATGACTTAAGCTCTACTTCCACGGTCACTGGAAAGGAAATTCTGAGTCAGTCCACTGTTGTTTCTTCTCTGGAGCACGAACAATGAGTTTGCCTTGTTTTCCCCTTTACTTAATCAACTGGCAGTTCTGGCATCCTGTATGTGCAGTCTTAATAACCTGTTCATGGATATAAGTAATCGGAACTGCATATTGATTAAATTTCAATTATAATAAAACAAGATGTTAAGAAATTTAAGGGGTAGGTACTCAGAATTATGCCAGTTAAGGGTTTTATTGAATTGAGGGGATTTAAAATATTCTGCCATGCTTCTTTTCTCCTGGATGATCGATGTTACTTGTCATTTACAAGGGAAACAAAGGGAATACGCTTTTTCAATATGCAGTAAACTACAATTTTACTTGTACTAAATCATCTGCTTTTAAGAAAGTCTTTTTTCCTTCTTCCTACGATGAGCTTGTAGTTTTTCCTATGTGGCACTTTAATGTCTTTGCAGCTTGCATTTTCTGAACGTATCTTTTCTGACACAAATTTGAAAACACCTTTTGATCTCAAATTCATAATTATCCATTGAAGTTTCTTAGTCCCTTTTTCACAGCACAGCAGTTTCTTACAGGAAATGGTGAAGAGTGATATATTTAGCAGAAAGATTCAAAGTCCTTGATGAGTTTAGTGTGATCTTAGGCATTTAACACAGCTTTTGTGTTTGACTGTCCTCTTATGCCATCTGGGAACAAGGCTGGTCCTATTGATTTTGCTCGTGGCTTTGTGTGAAGAACACAGAAGATGTGGATATAAAATCAGTTTAGACATTCATTAAATGTATTCAAGATGCATAATATTAATATTATCTCAACTGAGATACTCTGGAACGGTACTTTACTTTTTCTTGTAAGGAATATATAAGTCAATGCTGAGCATGCAATGTAAGTTTTGATGACCTTGTGACCTATAAGCAATACTTTAGTAAGGAGATGCTGTTCAAAGTTTGTATCTTTGATTTCATTACACTTTTACAACCTTGAAATTTCTGCCATCCTTTGCTTCAATCCTTGCTCCCAAGGCAGTAATCGGGTACCTCTTTCAAAATCACCCCCCCTGCCCCCCGACACACACACGTCTGGGAAGATAAGAGTATACTCTTATTTATCATAAAAATTCAACTTATCTAAAGAGAAAATCCACTTAGGCATCTATGATTACTGAAAATTTGCTTATATTTTCCCGGGTGGGTGCCAATTCCTACCTTCTCAGGAGTATTAGTGGTTCAATTGGGAGTGAGGATATTACTTCCAGAGCCATTTATTTGAGGGGAAATGGAGACATTCGGAGTAGGGAATAGAATCATGTGAAAGTTTCTATGAAATTCAAATTATCGTCTCTAATTCTGTCCCGAATGCACTTTCATTCATTGATTCACCCAGTATGCACCGGCTCATGTTCTAGGCCCTAGGGAATATAGCGGTGACAAAATCCCATGCCTTCCTGGAGCTCATGTTCTAGTGGGAAGATATAGACATTAAATAAAATAAGATATACGCATATAAGTTGGTGATGAATGCTATGAAATTAGAGGGCACAGAATGTGGGAGTAGGCCAGTGGAAGGGGGTTACAATTTTAAATTAGGTGGTTAGAAAGAGGTAGACTTGGAACACGTAGAGTTGAAGGGTGTGAGGGAGGAGTGGTGTATCTCTGAAGTATTCCTGGTACAGATAAAAGCGGCTGCCAATGCTCTGAGGTGGGAGTGTGCCTTGTATCTCCCAGAAATGGCCAGAAGACCAGTGGGCTGGAGCAAAGAGAGTGAGGGGGAGATTAAAGGAAAAGATGTAAGCGGGTAGAAGGAAAGCAAATGGTGTTGGGATTTGTAGGCAGAGATTTGCAGGAGGGTGATTGCGGAGTGCTCTCAGGGCAGAACCTGTAAGGAAGTAATGGAATCGAGATTTAGCAAGGGGAGAAGTTGAACCATGATGTAATTGCAATGGAACCTCAGAAAATCATATGAGGAAATCTAGAGCTAAGTTGATCCTTCAGAGTTGTTCCAAATCTAGACTTTGGAAGAAAAGGAACCTAGAACTTTCTACTCCTGCATTGACCAGTCACTGGATGAAAGCTGCCTCTGGGAGGGGAGTCCAACTTTGGTGAGGCTACTTCGTCTGGCCAAAGATAATTTCTGGAAAAAGACCCAATTATAAGTTATTAGCAGCCTACACTCCAAGCAGCTGGGGAAATGAATGTCCTTTTACTGTGGAAGATTGATATGTGAGTGACACCCCATAGCATTCAGTACACGGGGCTAGTGGGGATTTTCCAGCAAAGTGTTGAAATTATCTTACTTGTTTCATAGGCATCATTCTGGATCTCCATCCATATGTAGGCTATCAACAATAGAAATTGGGGGATATAATAATCAAGGCAAGAGAGATGGTGGTTTGGATGAACATACCAGTAATGGAAGTGGTAAGAAATGATAGAAACCTGGCTATATTTTGATGTAGAGCCAGTAGGATTTGAAATAGGACAAGTGAATGAAAATGCCATGAGTGACTCCAAGGTTTACAAAGTAACTCAAAGGGTGGAGGTACCATTATCCGAAAATGCTGAGACTACAGGAACAGCATGCTTTAGAAGGATGTTCACGAACACTTGGGACATTTAGAGTAGAACATTCTAGTACAGATGTAAAGACAACAGCCCTATATGTGAGTTTGAAAAATAGGGCAGGGCTGATCATGTTTCTGTGCAGTAAATGAGGCATTTTTGCTGCTAAAATGAGGAAAGCGAGGTCTTTCTTTGGCTGCTCTATGGTTTGAAAACCTTCAGGAACTTCCCTTTAAGTGGCTCAAGTTCCAACACGTTAGCCTAGACATTCTTCATGATTTTGAGTCAACTATGTAAATAATTTTAGCGAATTATTTCAAGTATAAGGGAAAGTATGGAGAATATCACCAACACTTGTATCTACCACCTAATTTTAACAAATCTTATGTTTTTCCATTTTAAATTTAACATGCACTTTTGCTCTTATTCTTGCTTTCTCTTTACAGATAAAGTTGGTTCTGCTTTTGTATGTTTTCCCAATATCATTTCCTTTTTTACTCCAGAGGTAACTGCTATCTTGGATTTGTTGTTTATCATTTCCATAAATATTTTTATCCTTTATCGATAACATATATGTAATGGAAAACAAAATGTATACATAAACATTTAAATGTTTATTATAAATAATACATAGGATAGTAAGATATTCTCC
The DNA here is from genome assembly GCF_021613505.1 of Equus quagga. NCBI lineage: Eukaryota > Metazoa > Chordata > Mammalia > Perissodactyla > Equidae > Equus > Equus quagga. Next base: position 160,845,195 of record NC_060268.1, on the reverse strand, counting down.
ATGTTATTACATTTTCTATGAATAGTATCAGAATATATTCTCAGTCTACAGCTTACTTTATGTACTTACCATACTGTTTGAGATTTATCTAAGCCAATCAATAGTGATATAGGTATAATTATAGATACGGGTCTAGGTTATTTGCATTGATGCTTATGGTAATCCATTGTGTGGCTTTACCACAATACACTCATCCATTCTTCTATGATGGATATTTGGACTGTTTCTATTTTTTCACTTTTGCAAACAATAATGTGAAAAATATTTTTTATATGCCTTCCTCAATATTCCTTGGAGTTTTTAGGAGTGCATACTTAAGAGAGAAGTTGCTTGGTAGAAGGAAGTTGTACATCTTCTGGTCTACCTCATATTGCCAGAATACTATTTTTTAAAACAGAAGTAACATTGCTTTATAACATTATATAAATTTCAGATGTGCATCATTATATTTTGATTTCTGCGTAGACTACATCGTGTTCACTACCCAGAGTCTAATTGCCATCTGTCACTATACACATGTTCCCTTTTACTCTTTTCACCCTCCCCCCACCTTCCCCTCTGGTAACCACCCATCTAGTCTCTGGGTCTATGTGTGGTGTTGTTGTTGTTGTTTTTATCTTCCACATGCGAGTGAAATCATATAGTATTTGGCTTTCCTCGTCTGATTTATTCTGCTTAGCGTAATGTCCTCAATGTCCATCCATGTTGTTGCAAATGGCAAGATTTCATGTGGTGCTAGATAGCTAGCCAAAAAGAAAGAAAGAAAGATAGATAGGTAGATATATAGATAGATGGATAAACTGATCAAGTTTTTTGAAACACCCTATTTGGATTTTAATATAATTTTCATTGGTTTAATTCATTAATTTAGTTAGGAAAGAATTGGTAACTTTAATATTTTGTGACTTTATCTATAAAGACATGTGCCCTTTTTGTTAGATTTATGCCTGGGTACCTTATTTTTATTCTTTTTGATATTAATGTGAATGTGATTTTTTTTCTTATTAGAAACCATAACCATAACCCTGGGCAGCAGTCAATTAATAAGCACACTTCCAAAAGTCTTTCTTACATTATAATTAGATATTTACAAGTCTGTCCTCTAGTAGATTATAAGCTCTATGGGTGCCATATACGTTTGTGTCTTCAATAAATGTCAGATTGTTGGAAGAATGACTGAATGACTGTATTTCAATTACTTTTGCTGTATATCATTAAGAAGTCCTTTGTGGTTCATTGCTCTCTGCTGTTACCTCATCTATCAAATAAGATTGGTGAGAAATTGAAGCTCTCAGAATCTATGATGGGCTATAGATTCTTTCGCCTCTGCAGCATGGACTCAACTGGCTGAACTAAAAAGTAGTATATGGGTCTCTTCCACAACACGGGATTTACAGCTTAAACCTGATTCAGGTCTCCAGTTCTGCGGTATTAATAGTAACTTTTGCCTTGATGGATTCCTTACACTGACTTATCTTTTCCTGAGGTGAAAATGATTAGAGATGGCCACACTGCCAATCAAGGCAAGCTATGAAATGGAAATGATCTGAACTTGAACATGCAAACACTAAATCTTTGAATATTTCTCCAAATCTTTTCCACAAGTGGATTGTTTCCAGATTTATTCTGCACTGGCTCTGTCACAAGTAACCTCTGGGGAGGAATGTCTACCTGTCAGGTGGAGCATTTTGACTCATGAATTCTCCTTCGAGAGCAAGGATACCATTAACAAATAGGAGAAAAACACAATAGTGAAGAAAGATTTGAATTTGTAATTTAAGCAAAAATTGCAGGAATAGGCATTGATTTATTCTAAATGTCCTTTCAAGGTTGGACAAGACCTTCTCAAGTTCGAGGACTTTTGATTTTTATGGCTCCTTTGTGTTATGAATAAAATATTCTTTGGAGCACTAGCAATAATGCACTAAGTTTTAAAGAGACTGCTTACCAAGATCTCAGCACTTTTGTAAAAAAGAGCCTTTAGTTTTTCCTCTCAATGCTTCCTGTCTCAAGAAGGTCAAGTTTTTGCCCACTTGTTTCTACTCTATATTACTTGGTCTGAGTGCTTTTCGCTAATTCTGTCCCTAATGAATTTGATTTCTATATTCCTCCTTTTATTCTTGCATTTCAGTTTAAGAGGTAATTAAAGGTACTCTAATGCAGAGAAAGAAAGACACTCATGGTACACAAATTCCCTCCCCCAACATGAATATTTCCCTCGCCCCAAGAGAATACTCTCTTTTTTAACCAAAATGGAAGGGGGAAGTATTAAGATAGTTACAGTGTGTGAGCCTGAAGCTAAGGATGTCTCTATTTTCTTTAAATAGTCCAATACACTTACCCCAGGGAGCAGAATCAACTTCCTGTGGGTAATGTAAATAATTTTCAATAACAATGATAAAAATCCTACTATGAAAACCATGATAAGAATTACAAGTAACATTGTTCACATTTATTTCAGGAACTACCTACGTTATCTCACTTAATACTCACAACTATTTTTTAGATAGATATTATTATCTTCATTTTACAGGAGAAAACTAAGACATAAAAAGTCAAAGACTGCATAGCTAGAACTAGGTGATTTGGACATCAAACAGACACTCTTCTGACTTGCAAACCAATGCTTTCAATTACTGCTCTACATTTTCCTTCCTCATTAAAATAGTAGTAAGACAATGCAGAAAAGGAGCACAATGAATATTACTATATATTTGACATCATAGATGACACAAAATATAAAAAAATACTTTTTTCTATAATTAGGACTACTTGGACTCATTTAAACTTTTACTTTTTGTAGAACCTGAGATTCAGTTACATATAGAGCCTAAGATAAAATACATTTCAGTGCTATTATGGCCAGATTGGAATTTTCCATTGAGAGTATCCTAAAGCCCACCGAAGAAGGATATCCTGTGTGTTAATCATTTGCAATTTTTTTGACCAGTGTGCCTTCTTTAGGATCCACCCACGTCCATCCTTCCTTCCTTCCTTCCCTCCCCCCCCCGCCCTTCTTTCTCTCTTTCTCTCTTTCTTTCTTTCATAACCAGCAGTACTGTAGATATACTTTCCTAATGATAGTTATTCTGGTTATAATGCTTGTTCCCTAAAGGGAGTGTGATTCTACTCTGGATCTACTTGAGGCAAATCTTTAATGGTGTCTGAAATTCAGAATATATTGTCTTCCTGCTTGTCTCTTTCTATGTTTACTATTTACAAAGCTTTCAATTTACTGAGCTGGATGGGTTGTGAACTGAGCTAGATGCTTGCATCATCCTGGCTTCTCCAGAGGGCTTCAAATAAAGTGCACAGCCAAAAGCAGCCATGCAAAAAGGGATCAGTGTGTCTGGAGTGCAGGAACCATACGCTAAGATCCTCCTATTTCTTTCTATCTTAGCTTTCCCTCTCCCTGGGATGATTGTTGACTGTAGCTGAGAAGGATGTTGTAGGCAGAGAAACTTGATTTAATGAAAAAGTTTAACACAAATCTTCCCTTTGGTAGGATTAACTGCACTTCTAACACTGGCAGAAAAGTCATCCTAAAATAACTCCTGTTGAAGGGCCCAGACAAGGGGAGGAGAACTCAGTTTTTCAACTGAGTATCTGAAGAGGATATCTCCAGTTTTAATTCATACTTAGAAGCATTTTCAAAAGAAGCAAATAATTTTAGTAAGCGTTTCAAGGTAAGAATTGGTTGTTAACTCTAGTTAACAACCTTAATCACTGGGACGTTGACACGTCAAAGCTGTTTTTCTCTATTTGGTTGGTTTCTCTTGCTGTGCTAAGTGCTGTTAGAAATTAACACAATCATCACATCCAGTGTCCAATATTAAAAAGAGAGAATGAATACTAGACTATATATATCTATATGCTACTTTGTGGCTAGAATGCCTATGAGTTACTAATAGTTTAATGCAAGTTTTTAATTTCTAAAGTCAAATTACAGCGCTTTGGGGAACCGGCCTGTCTTTTTAAATGAAGCAAAAATTCACTACATTGGCTAATACTTCCAAGGTTAGACCAAATTCTCATTCTGTAACTTTGTTTACTCAAGGCCCTGTTCTTGATCTCAAATTCTCTATTTATTATAAACATTTCGTACAGGATGAAGAATCCATTCTATTTTCAGAGTCCTGTTTTATTAAGTATGTGATTAAAACCAAAAAGGTAAGATTTTTTAAAGCCTCAATAAGTAAAGAATAGAATCATTGTCTTCTGAAAATTGCTAGTCAGAATTAAAAAAAGAAAACAAAACACACCATGAGGACTGGGAAACTAATTTACACAGTGCCAGGGATGAAAACCTGTACAATTTAATGGTGCGTGACAATCCCTCCAAATGTTTCTTTCAACATCTCATTTAAAAATATCCTTGCCTGATTGAAATCGAATTCTAAAAGTGCTTTTTCTGTAACTATTATTGATTATCCTTTCCCTCCAAAAATCTTCCATTCTCTTCCAAATATCCTAATTTCTCCTGGGTTTGAGTGATGATGATGTAGCCTCAGGACCCTGGGGCAGGAAGGTTGTGCCACTGCGAGGCCCTTTGAATTGAGGGAGTGTAACCGAAAGTTCGGTCTCTGAACCCGATGCCAATCCAAATAACGAGAACAGTCTTGAGTGGAAGAGGAAAGGTTTTTACTATCCCAGGCACAGGGAGCAAAGCAAGGGCTCCTACCTCAAAAATCGCTAGCTCCCCGATGAGGAATGGGTAGGGATTTTTATCTGGGGTTTTGGGGAGGGGAGGGGGCGCATGTAGCTTGTGCAGCTCGGTGCTTTCCCACCAGCCTGCGTTTGGCCATGAGAGGCTGCTTGCAGCCAGGTGGGGGGTGGGGGGAGGGTGAGATAGGAGGATGGCAGGTGGGCATCCTTCGCCGGTGTCTCGTCTTCTTGTTTGAGGCAGGTTCCAGCGCCGGGAGTCGAGGAGTTGAGGTCTGGGAAGCCTCCGCTCCTTGATATCCTTGAGACAGAGGCTTTCTTGGCAAACTTCAAGGACACATGATTAGCTAAACTTTAGTGTGCCTCCAACTCCAGGCCACCTGGGCTTTTAACAATTTGTAACTCCTATTTAGTTGTAAAGCTCAGGGAGTTCAAGTTTAAAGAAACAGGTATTTACATATGAGTGGAGCTATAGAAGCAGGAAAGGGGGGTGGTGGGTTTTAGTTTTAACCCCGTATACGCTGGGTTCAGTGTGGGGGAACTGATATCAGGGCTGATGTTAAGAGCCTGTAACAAGAGAAAGGCAGAGGGGGCCTTAGTTTGCCTCTCCTTCCCTTTCAAGTCTTTGAGTGAGAAGGAGTTGGCATGACCATTAAGTACATTGCATGTTATTTTCCCCTTCATTCTGAGTCGTTGACCTTCTTGGCTAATAAATCTTTCATTCCTAATTCAATAGCGAAAGAATTTCTGTGAGCATTATTGGTACCTTTCTTTAACATCTAATATCTCTTGTTCTGCAAGAGCTTCCGGATGTTTACCCTGATAGCTTTCCTATGCATACTCATAGATCTCTCATTTTATTTTCTTATAGATTATTTAACAGGACTCATACACACTGAAAACTCACGAACACAATACTTACTTGACAAGAACATCAGAAAGCCTTGGAGATTTAGATGATACTAGTTTTATCAAGATTCTTTTTTCACTTTCAAAAACACTATCAGTTATTTACTCTTTGCAGCGTTTGCAGTGTTGAGCTGTTAAACTATCCTCTTTTGTGTTCTGCAAGCAATTCTTCTTTAGAAGACCAGTGAATTTTTAATTATATATGTATAATACAAACACACACATACACACACCACAAAACAAATATATTCATTTGCATTATGGCCCATGTTAATCTTTAATGTGCTTCTTACAACAGAAATAATAACCCAAATGAATTTTTTTTATTGTCATTGGCATTGAGTATTAAAGTGTTCAATTATTTACAGTTTTGTAGACTGTTTAGGTGATCAGCAAGTGTGCATTTTTAATTATTCTGCAAAAGGTTTATTAAATTTGGAAGAAGTGGCCAGCTTGACATGCATCATGCAGTCTATTTCGCCTCATTACCTGGACTATTAGATTGCAACTAAAGAATATTTAAATACCTATTTATTATCTAATTCCTAAAGAAGCCTGATAAATTTAAGTTACTGGAACACTGAAAAAATAAGATAAATTAAGAAGTAACTGAGTGATTGATTCATCTCCTCCAGGGGAAAAAAAGAAAACATAAATGTGTCAAATCCAGTTATAGAGAATTGATGTTTTATGTAACTCCTTTTGAAGTAGAAATTAAATTTCCTTAAAAGGTTATATTAAGAAGGAGATGGGATGGAACCATGAACCAACACACCATTACTCTAATAAATCTGGGGGAAAATAAATTTTGAAAACTTTTCTGAAGTGTGGTATTAAATTGATTTATTCAGTCCTAAGCAGTAATTATAGAATGTGCTTATCTAGAAACCCTCTGCTTCTATTGATCCTCATGTCTTCTGATGAAAAGCTCATAATTCATTACATTCTTGAAGTTTAGAATTGTTGGAATTATTTATGATCCATGGTCCTAGGTGCTGGTAACTAAGGCAGTCAGAGTGATAATTTTACGCGGCAACACACTGGCTTTTCCCTGAGCCCAATAAGTAGCTAATGGATCCAGGCAGCGCATGTGCAGAAAATGCAGATTTCTTGTCAGAATTTGGACAGCCATTATCATGTTTGGAAACTATGGAATCTGTAAGGGTGTTAGACTTTGATGATCTACTTTTATCAGTAAAGGAGGGTTAGCTCTCATTGTATTGGTTCACTCAAATTTGTAAAATGCCCTGAACTGAGAGTCTTCTGGAAATATAATACCATAGGTTTCTGTTCCTGTGGGCCCTAGGCAGGCGTCTATCTCTAAGCATTATAAGGAAGATGTCGTAGCCTTGTTATAGCATTTACTTAGCCAGATTCCAATTTTCAGTGGCCATACCCTGGGCCTTTGTGGGGACCTGAGGTTGGCCACCCCAAGATATGTCTCTTTGGCATCAGGATTATTTGAGGCTGATTGCTTTTGATAAACTGGGACAGGGAAGGAGGCTCTGAGGAATGGAACTTGCCCTTTGTTAGGACACGTTTACATTTGTAAGGTAAATCTCTATCTGTAAAAGTTGCCTTCCTCTCTGTAGCAGGAAGAAGAAAGGAGATGACCTTCTCTCTAAAAACTCTTAATCAATACCAAAGGCAAAGACTTAAAATCTGCATTTTATTGTGCTAGTCTGGTAACCTCCTGTAACTGACTTCCCTCCCCCTCCCAACATTGGCATTTCTTAAGGATTAAGCATCTTTCCTTAGGCTAGGAACTGATTGCTGAGCTCACCTGTGACCGCCCAGCTCCAGCCCAGCTCCAGACAATCAACTTGCCTCTGGCTACGCCCTCTGAGACAGCAGACCCACTACCTGCTGTGTCCACCAAGCACTGTGCCGACAGGGCAATCTTGTGACTATTGTGGGAGGGACATTTCAATCACATGTGAAACACCCTGTTTGGGGGTATATAACCACTGTGTGCACCCCACTTCTTCGGTGCCCTTTCTTCCTTCGGGAAGAAAGGCCCCGGGCCATGGTTCCTCATAAAGCTTTGTTTAATTTTCTCTTGCTATTCTGTCTCATGTGAATTTAATTCGTTCTCCAGCCAGACGAACCCCCATTTGGGGAGAGGAAATGTCCTCCTGCCCTACACCTTGAATCTAGACTAGCTGTTGTTCTTCGTTTCAGAATGAATGTTGCGTTTGCAATCACCCTCACATGTGTTTCTTCCTTACCATTTGCCTTTTCTGATGATGGCACTCCAGTTTATCCAGTTGCCTAGCACAAGATCTTCTTCTTTGACTCTTTCTGTTCTCTCACCTCTTCTGTGCAGTTATTCACAGGGTCCTGTCAAGGCTGACTCCACGTGTGTCCCCCATCTGTCTTTCCTTTCTACTCCCGTGGTCACTATCCATTTCAGGACTTCCTTCCATCTCATTTGGACAATAGCAATCTTCTCCTAAATGATCTCCCTGCTTCCAGTCTCTTCCTCAGCCAATGCTTCCTCCTGCCAAATTAATCTTCCTGCAGCACAGCCCTAATTATGTCATTCTCGAGCTCAAAAACTTTTAATGACTCCCTTTTGACTCATAAATTAAATGTAAAGTTTTCCACTTGGCCATCATTATTCTGGGTAATTTGAACATACCAGCCCACTTTTGAACCCTTCCAACTACTTTTGTGCGACTTGGACTCTATGGGGTTGCCAACCAGACCAGTAGTTTCCAGACTTTGGGATTTTATTGATTTTTACATTATTATTAATTTTAATTTTGGGCTTTGGAAATATCCTTAATATATAATGATGAGGATTTTTAGGCTGCTTAATTTTAAAATGGCTTATGAAGAGGATTTTTAGGCTGGTTAGTTTTAAAACTACAGATGAGATTCAGGCTCCAAGGAGTGGAATTTGTTTGCCCCTTTGTTGGGAAACATTTACATTTCTAAGGGAAACCTCTATCTGTGAAGATGCCTCCCTCTCTGTGCCAGGAAGAAGGGGGGGATGGTCTTATCTCTAGAAGCTCTTAATCAATGCCAGAGGCAAGACCTTAAGTTGGTTACTGTCTGGCAACCTCATGTAACTGACCCCCACCCCCCCCACAAATCCTCCTTTGTCTTTAGCCGAGGATAAAATTCAAGCGGTGACTTCTGCCATTTACTCAATCCGGTTTGATTCTTATCTAAAAGTTGTGGGACGGCCAAATGGCCAGACCAAAGGGGCACTGATACCATTTTAACTTTTTTACATATTCTTTGTCTTGTAAAGAGATAACTCACATACCTATGCCTTAAATTTAGCCCTAACCCTCAACTCGGGGCAGCAGCAGGAGCTCTGACTGCCCGTGGGTCCTGTCCCCACGCACCAGCTCTGCCTGCCCATGGGTCCTGTCCCCATGCCAGCGGGGGCAGCAGCAGCGGCTCTGCCTGCCCATGGGCTCTGTCCCCATGCCAGCGGGGGCAGCAGAAGCGGTGGCAGCAGAAGCTCTGACTGCCCATGGGTCCTGTCCCCATGCTATTCCACACTATTCTCTAAATAAAAGAGCACTACTGCCAGATCTTGAGAGTCTAAGAAATCTTTCTTTCGACTCCTCGGCTCACCGACCCCGCATCATATAAGATTAACATAAAAAATAAAAATATACAAAACTGCCATCTACTATAATTATGCCATCATTTCATAAAATAAAGACTTTTAACTCTAAAAAATTAGAATGATTACAAATTTGGAATAAATAATTGTTTCTAAATTGAACAAACTTATCTTCATAAAACACTAACAATTATGTACTTATTGTCCTCATTTTGCCAATAACCTATAAAAAAACTCCCATAATGGTATAGAAACCACAGAACTAGTTTACTCTCCACATGCATACTGTGATTTCCCAGCTTAGGTGAGGTTCTTCTATATGTTAGAAGTTTTTTAAGGTTAGAGAGTGTGTCTCTTCTTTGGAGTGCCAAAGCCATGCACTTGAGAAAACCTGTATAACTTCCTAAGCACAGCTGCTGGCTCATAGCCAGTATAAAGTCATTGAATGAACTGACTCGCATGTCGTCCTTAAGGGTGGTTTACTATGATCGTATGGTCATTCAGTGTTGAATAAACTGGGTCAAAATTTGGACTCTTCATGAGAATGTGAATGAGAAACAGGGACTCAGGGAACAACAAATTTCTGTTCCAAGTGCCTATTTATCGCCATGAACTTGATTCTTTTGAAAGTCAAGTCATTTTATACTACTGAGATGGAAATTCATAATTAACACATGTTTTATCTATTAAGATACATATACTCACAATAGAAGATAATATTAGAAATTAGTTCTGTCCCAGAAAATTAGAATTGTTGTAGATTGACGATCAACAAACTTTTTCTGTAAAGGGCAGATAGTAAATATTTTAGGCTTTGTGGGCCACACGCTCTTTGTTACAACTACCCAGCTTGGTTGTGGTAGGGTCAAAGAGCCATGGACTATACGTAACTGAACGAGAATGTCTGTAATCCAACAAAACTTTATTCAGATACACCAAAATCTGAATTTCACTAATTTTTACATATTATGAAGTATTATTCTTCTTTTGAATTTTATTCAACCATTTAAAAATGTGAAAACCATCCTTAGTTCATGGTGTATACAAAAGAGTCAGCAGGCCAGATTTGGCCTGTGGGTCATAGTTGACCAACACCAATTATAGATGTAATACCAGCTCAGGTTGCTAATGACATTGATGTCAATGGAAAGGGCTTAACTAAGCGTTATGTTAGTTTCAGCACAATCAATTTTAAATGAGAGGGTTATCCTTATTCTTAGATACCAGTGTTCTAATTGGATCTTTCTCTATCTGAAGCTATCTCTGAAATGGTTCTTAGATATAAGAACTCCATTCAGGACCCAACTATCTATAGGGTAGAGATGGGGTGAGGGTTGATTTTCTCCTTGTGAATCGGTATTTCAATATCTGATTTGATTTTTGTGGACTAGAGAATTAGGTTAAGTTGGAGATCTGCGAAGACTAAGTTGGGTTGTAGGGGAAGACTTTGCCTTTTAAATTATTCTTTGCATTTGTTTGATGCTGTGTTTTATATTCAAAGACTCTCAAGTGATTTGGTAGTCCAACTCCAAAAGAAATATACTGTATGTAGATTTTAAACATTCACCTCAGGCAGAAGGAACCTAAACAGGAATTTCTATTATGTTTTCTCAGGAAAAAGTTAGCAGCATTTTCCTTTCTAGTTGAAGCTTTCCATACATTTTTTTAAGGTACGTTTTCAGATAGCATCTTGTCTTTTTATATACCCTTCTCCTGACAATGTTTTCCTTGGGGTCTTCTGTTCCATGTTTGGTGAGCAGATCTAATTCAACCTTGAAATATTAATTGTAGTCTCTGGTGAAAGAATAAATTCTCTTGCCTTAAGGATATCTGTAAAACTGAGGCATAAAATGTGAACTTCATTACTTTCCTGGAGAGTTCAGCTCTCTCTGCTTCCAAATTCTTAGAAGTCAAAGGAGCCATTCTCTTTGGGTTTCAATTACAGCTTCGGTTAACAATTCTCTATCATTAAATGTTTAAATCCTTGGGCTATTCAAAAACTTTTGTGAGCTTCTTCATGTTGTAGAACACACATATTTCATTAAACAAGCGGTAGGTTGCATAAGGAAAAGAAGCCACTTCCTTCATATTTTCTAAAGTATCATTTTTCCATGAAACTTTTCCTTCCATCACCTTCCCTTCTCTAGATCTTTCTTTTTGTCTAAATTTCTGTGCACGGAGCAGCTCTCCTTGAATTTCTGTCCCTTCAAGAATCATTTAGAGGGGCCGGCCCCATGGCCGAGTGGTTAAGTTCACGCGCTCTGCTTTGGCAGCCCAGGGTTTCGCTGGTTCGGATCCTGGCGCAGACATGGCACCACTCGTCAGGCCATGCTGAGGCGGCATCCCACGTGCCACAACTAGCAGGACCCACAACTAAAATATACAACTATATACTGGCGGGATGGGGGAAACAAAAAAAAGATTGGCAATAGTTGTTAGCTCAGGTGTCGATCTTTAAAAAAAAAGAAAAAAGAATCATTTAGAATCTAACCTAATGTGGTACAGAAAGGAAAAGATTAAGATATAACGAGTCAGGAGCCATCCTTTACCTGACTATTCTAGCTTCTACCACTAATTTCTTATATTTGAGTAGAGCTTTACCTTTTGAAAGTATACTTTAAAACTTATTTTAGGAGATGCGTGGTGTGGAAAGCAAACATTTATTAAGCACATGCTATGGGCCAGTCATTTTGCAAGCTCTGAATAATACAAAAATGGGAGGAGCGCCCTGCTTTTAAGGAATATGTAATCCATTAACCAGAAAGGACAAGACAAGAGGATGTGCTCTGGACTAAAATTGTTGGAGTTTGAATTCCAAGTTCACGGTGCTAATTTTGTAATCTTGGAGATATTACTTAACTTCTCAATACCTTAGCTTCCTTATCTGTAAATAGATGAAAACAATGCAGCTTTTTTAGTGTGCTCTGAGGAATAAATAAGACGACAGATGAAATGTGCTTATTGTAGATTTCATCGTAGAGTCAGTCCAGGGACATGAAATCTTTTTATTTCTGTTACAATTTTTATTACTACTATTGTTGTTAGGAAAGAGCAGGTAACAGAAGCTTCTAGCTTAGTTTGCAGCTTGGGGGAACAAAGGATTTGGGAAAGTTTTTTGGAGGAGACGATGTCTAGGTTGGGTCCTAATTTGTAGGGCCTCAAACGAGTCACTTAATCAAGCTCTTCACCTGTTAACATGGGGTTAATGATTCGCACTCGGCCGTATACTACACAGAGCAATGCTCATTTCCCTCTCTCTCCTCCATCCTCACAACAATAGTCATAGCCCATGTCTTTACAGGTGTGTCCACCTTTCAGGCTAGATTCTAAAAGTGTTTTCCTTCAACTTCCTGTGTAGATGTTTAGAATACAGCATTGAAATGGAAATGTCAAAATAAGCTGGAAATGAAACTTCTTACAAAACCTATAGCTATTCTCAAGTTTGAATACTGTTCGGAAATTCTGAGGTCTCATGAAGATTAATAGCCTAGGGAGGCAGAGGTGTAGTTTCTGATAACAGACAGAATACAGCTATAACAGGTCTTGCTAACTATCAGTGTGTAGATTACCCAAAGGACATTATAGAAATCAAACGTTCACAATGCATTTTTCCATCAGGACACAGCTCTGGACAACACACAAAGTTCTCAGAGTCCGTGGATGACAGATAGCCTGTGTAATTGAGCATCTTTGAGTCCTCATTCATATGGCAAATCTTATTTTTGTCTAGTGAAAATGACAGAAGGACACTTCCCACTGGAGAGGTGAGATGAGTCTAAATGAAACCTATAATTCATATGATTATAGCCATTGCAAATGAAAGAATCTGATTTGCCAGGAAACCTAATAATAGGCAAGACTATGGGGACAAAATAGCAATCAGAGATTACTCAAACATTTTCTACATTTATGGAGAAAAATCTTGTTTCTTTTATGTCTGCTCAGAGCCATGCAGAGAAGCTCATGTTTCCACTCCACCTGTGATGCCCACCATCCTGACCCAGACACGTATTTGCATAGATATGGTTTTCACTTCTAAAGGCTGATTGTGTTAATAATTCTGACAATGTTTGCTTCTATTCGTAGCTTTATCTTTGATTCAGATTTGTTTTCTTGAACCTGATTAGCAATTACTTTTCTACTCTCTCTTTTTTTCCTGAACGCTCATGCTTGAAAACAATTTTTCTCTTTGGGCCACAATGTCCTCATCTGTATAACACTGGTGGCCAAGATCCCCTTAAAAATAACATCCTATGGTTCTCTTCCATAATTCTCAAAGAAGCATTGGACACCAGTTTCATTTTTATGCTAGAAGCTGCCTGGTTTCAAAAAAAGATCAAAAATTACTTTATATCCTAAATTTAAGTATTTTTCTATAACACAACAGTCAGTACAAGTGCATATGTAGATTCTCAAAATGATAACTGTCAGTAATTTTTTTAATATGAGGCAGTAGAACCTGTTTTTGGAGAACTAATTCTAAATGATTCACTTAGAGATTAAAAAATAATAATATAGTATTTTCTTTACTAAGAGCTTATAAAAAAAAGTGTAATGAATAAAATTCCACAAGTTCTGAATTTTAGAGTAGCTTGGAAAAGCTCCCCAAAATTTAAATATTTGTTATGTTTTACCTCACAGGTCATTTTTAATATTTGATAAAAACTCTTTATTTTTAGCTATGCCATTTATTGCTGTTCTGTTACTCTTCTTCTCCTTCTATCCCTTTTTAAAAATTAAATTGTTCAGTTTCTATTTTTCTCCTTCTTCTTTCTTTTAATTTCTATTGCACTTCTCCTGGCCATTCTCCAAATGAGTTCCCTTTCTTCAAAACTTATCACAAATGGAATCTTTTCAAAACTTATTGTCTTTGGCATAAAACTCCAAGAAAGCTCTTATTTTGTTCTTTGTTCTGGAAGCTTGAAAAAGAAAAAAAAAGAAAATCCCTGCAATCATTGGTTTTCTCAAGTAAAGTTCTTCCCCATATCTTCAATCATTAGTGTCTCTAGTCTAAATAGGTATTGTTAAAAAAATTGAAATATTTCTAGGCTACGAGAGTTGTTTAAGACACAAATACTAGGGAACACGATATTGAGCCACTGGAATGTGTCAGGAGATTTTCTAGGTGGACAATGTTACATGTGTTATCATATGTCTGAATAATTTCTTTTTGAGAAAGGTATTATCTTCATTTTATAGAAAAATAATAAGATAATAGAAGTTTGAGCACTGTTCCCGGGGTGAAGTCATTAGTTATCTGGTAATGGTGAGAGCAGTGAGGGGGTGTAACTATAAAACCAGCTGTAAGGGACCCCAAAGCACATGCACCATCGAATCAGCATCCTTGATTCTAACAAGCCCAAGGCTGTCAATGCAGCACGGAAGGATTTCTTAAATTCTGAAGCAAAACATCTGCAGTGACTAGAAATCGCTCTTTGGCAGTCTAAAAAGACCCTTTGGCTCTTCTTTCTTATCGGAGGTGATTCACTTATGGGGCAAAGAACTGTCAACAAATTAACGAAAGCATCAGGGAAAAATGGGGACACAGGTGATACCGTGAGTGTGGTTTTAATTCAATGGTAGGGCCCAGAGCCTATATCTTCACAAGACAAACATTTGTGCTTTCTAGAGTTTGCACACTTATCATCAGATTACTAAACTTCAAGCAAACATTCTTCTCTTGCTCTTTACCTTCTAACAGGATTATTTTAATAATCCAATTTATCTCAACCCTAGGAAGAACTCCACTTTCCTCCAGATTATGATATGATCATCCACCAACTACTGGGGAAAAATGAAAACTCTGCCTCTCTCCCAGCTGCACAGATTTTGTTAAATTTTGCTTTCTGTAATTTATAAAATGAACAGCACTGTTGTCTTTTTAAGGCAGACACAAACTTATATTTTTATGTTTGATTGTTTACTTTCTCTAACTCTCTCCTTTAATCCCTCCAGAAACAAGGAGAATAATTGCTACACTTGAGTCGGTGTAGACTCAACGCCTTTTAGAAAATACATAGGGTTTTTTATTGCTGAGATTATGATGAAAAGACAGTAGAGGAAGCAGTTTGAGACTGCTAAAGAAGGTACTTATAAGGTTGTTTCTAGGCAAGCCAGGATTGAAGATTTGATTGACAGATATTTTGTTGACTTTGAAATTATGCCCTGGAATGATCTGAGGCAGCCCCCTTACATATTCTGCAACTGAACTACATCATTTGTCACCTTTATCCAAATGTGTAGGAAACTCATTTTATCTCAGAGTTATATGAAACAAGACTCAATCACTGAGCTACATTTTTACACCCTATGTTTTGTAAAGAGGTGATTTCATCATCATCTCAGGCTGATTGTGGTGTGGCTTCTCCTTCAAAGCAGTTACTGGTCCCCTGCTTATGCTGGGGAAATGGATATAAAAGTGTGTTTGTTGTATTATTGGGTCTGGCTTTGCTAAGAGCAGAGATCTGTAGCCACGTGCATTAAGTAGACCCTGAAATAATGCTTGCCTGCATGAGTATCATGAAGAGCAGGAAGGAGCCTCTTTGCAAAGTTTCTGTAATGGCTGTATGTGTTTAGTGAAGGTTCTTTACATTTTCCTGTTAGACTCACTCCCAAATTATAGACGTCTATGAAATAAAAGCCATCATAAAGATGAGACTGTTTGCCTCAGGAAATTTGTCCAATTCTCTATTTCTTCCAACCCTTGCTTTCCAACTGCCTGCTCCTTATATCCTAACATATCATCAGTTCCCTTGATTTTCTCAGCCTCATGGCTTACCTCTTGGCTTGTTCTCCCCACCCCATCCTGTTTTGGACAATTGGCTACTCAGATTCAGATTATTACAGTTTAGAGACCCCCACATTGTATGAAAGGGGGAACAGACATTTGCAACTCATCTCATTTACTGACTATGGTATGTGTTGGCCCTGGGTCAGTTAAGTAATAAAAGTTTAAAATGTCCTATGGGAAGATTAGCCACATGCTCACAGCCTCAAGTGCATACAGTTAGTGAATATATATTTTTATTTTGCTGTGGAAAATGGTCCCACAAAACTACAGGCAACTTCAACTCGAGCTAAACAAAAAGAGAGAGTAGCTCAGCTGCTGATTCAGAATGGAGGATGCTGGCCAATGTAAGGTACAGGATCATCAAACATCTGTGTGATCTCCTTTTCAGGAGGAGAATAATTTTTTAACAAGAGAAAAAAATTCCCCTCAATTTTTCTTAACTGAAAAAAAAGTGTTACTTAAATTGTAAAGGAGAGAATTTTATTAGAGTCATACTGTCAAAAAATCAGATAAAAAGTAAATCAACATTTTATTTTCTATAAACAGAAACAAGTACTTGAGTTTTAAAAAAACTAATCTTAGAAGCAAAAACCTATATATATATATAGTTTTGAGATATATTTATATCTGCATGTATATCTATATGTGTATCTAATTAACACTCTTAAAAAACATTGTTTTATAGATAAGGAAAGTGGGACTCAGAGAAGTTAAGCAAAGCACCTCAATTCTCATAGTTAAAAAGATAAAGAGTTAGGCTCATATTTTAAAATTAAAATCAGGTTTTGAACTCAGGTCTATAAAACTCCAAAAGCTGCTTTCCACAGTGTCATGTCTTCCTAAGACAAAAGTTTGATGTAGAATCTGTAAGAGTTTTCCGGATAGTTAAGACATTTGGTGAAAACAAGAATATAGCAAGTCACTTCTAAAAATAATCAAAAATCCATTTTCATTGAGCTAACTAAAGGGCTGCCAAAAATAATGCTATACTTAATAAAGAAGGAAAGTCCAAAATGGCAAAATGGCAAAGTGTGTTTGGGATCCTCTGAACAGGTTGAATAACGTCAAATGCTTCAGATGTTTTGCCAAAATTGAAATTCAATTAGATTTGATATCCCTTGAAATTAAATGTTCTTAATTGGTATCATTTCACATGATTTAATTTCATGCTATTAAAATTAATAATAATAATAAATACTTTGAGCCTCCATGGACTGGGGTAGAGAGAAAGATGTAAGCTAGTCAGGAACGATTTGAAGTCGTTGGAATTGGGGCACAGAAGCGGTCTCCAATACACCCCAGGAACAGATGGTAATAATAAAATCAGTCTTCTGAATTGGTTGCATATAATTTCAGATCAGGAATCATTACTGTTCTGAGGGCAATCGGAAAGATATTTTGTAAGTTTTGCCTATTAGACTTAAAAGTCAGTACTGCAATTTCTACTTCATTGTTCCACCTCACCAGCACTAATGGGTAATCTAAAGAGAACTGGCTTGTTTTGTTCTCACCATAGAAATGGCCTGGTCTCCGCACAGTGATACAAACAAATGGCCACATAACAACTTCACAAGATTTGAAAAAAATCCATGTACACCTTTACTGAAGATTTTCTTAAGGGGGCATCACAGGGAAATTACACAACGCAGCAAATGCAAAATGTCCAGAAAATTCTCTCTATGCAGTAGCCTCCCCAAAGTTATGCCCATCATGAAACAGCCACCTTGTAGGCACAGCTCTGCTAATTAAAGTCCCTGAAGTGCACGCCAGGCTCACTTACCACACTCTTTAGAGATGGCAAGTCCCTTAATACTTTCTGCATTGCATGAAAGTAGCACAGGTTAACCTTGGATGAATCATGGGAACATCTTCTTCATTGCATTTTCTTTTAAATCTCATGGTTGTGTACCGAGTATAGTTTCTTTTTAACTGGAATGGATTACTTGACCATACAATTTTGCCCTTATTTTTTTTGTGATTCTACCCCCTCATTTCCCACCTTGCTCAACATCATAACATCTCAGACTATTAACTTGATCCCTTGAGACAGCATATGTGACTGTGAACTCGAACACTGCAATGCAGGCAATCTATGTATAGTAATGATATCCTTGGCAAGGAGAAATTTATTTAATGAGCTCTAGCGAACAATACTTTCAATCACATGGACATACTGAGCAATAAACATTAAAGTTTGTATTTAAGTGTGTGAACAAAAGATACATTTTTAGATATCTATGTGTGGAACTGAAGCCATTGTACTCTGGAACACAAGGACAGTTACACAAAAGTAATACATGGTGAGTGGTCCCACTTCTAGATAGCATTGGCCATTTTCCTAGCCAGACACCAAATAGCATGTGATACTTTCCTATCTTTTTTTTTTCAACTTGACCCAATAATGTCTAGAATTTCAAGAAAAGGTAGTAGAAATATTTATGAGGTTATTAACAGAAAATGTCGTTAATCTTGCTGCACTTTTTCCTAGGGTTGACTGAGGACTCTCACAGGGCACACAGTAGGAAGGAAAACTTCTCAGCTGTTCATATTCCTCTGCTCTTTTCTCCAGAATTTTGTTTGTTTGTTTGCTTTAGGGTGGGCAGAGGCTTAGCCTTCTGTTTCTCAGGTAATGGAGAGACAAGAAGCTGTAAATTCACAGGATATAGAGCTAAAGTAGACTTTTAAGAGCCTCCCACCCCCTCCAAATAATAAGAGGGCTAAAGTTAAGAGAAGTGAAATGGCTTATCCAACATCTAACAACGGGGCAGAGGTTTTGTCTTCTCTCACTACAATATCACAGATACTTAGCATATACCTGGTACATAATATGTACTTTGTAAATGGTAACCTAGTGAATAGACTGATTAATGAATTTGTTAATAACATACCTGGTACCAGTGTTCAGAATTCCTAATTTGTTGTATTTTTCCCTGTTCGAAGTCACTGTTAACAAAGCTTCATTTGAGTTGTGGTCCTCTTTCAATCCTTCCTGCTAATGAATGGAGAAGTCAAGAGAGTAAGATAAGAGACAGTAGAAAATCAAACAGTTTACAATATTGGTCTAAATGATTGAATGTGAGGCACAAGTTAGGAAAACTGCTCAAGCAAATGACCAGAAACTATTTGAGATTCAAAGATTGCTAAACTAGAAACTGGTGTGAAGAGTTTAAAAAATGGTGAATTTATGGTACAGCAAAAAGCAATGACAGACATTTCTACTTTAGCAGTATACTCAAATCCAAAGGCCAACTTGAGATGTGTGGTCAACACATATATGAGCTTCCCTTTCGTTTACAGAGGCATGTGTCTAAGGCATTACCTTTGAAATCAGGGCATAAGTGAAATGCAAAGTATCAGATTATCTAAATTCCCAATATGTGATATGTAATCAAAATAGATTAAAAATGTATATGCAGTCATTGTTTTATTTTTATGTTTTCATTATATATGCAAAACATATTCAATTTTTATAAATCAGTACACATAAAATATATGAACATACAGTCATGTGTTACCTAACAACAGGGATACATTCTGAGAAATGCGTCATTGGGTGATTTCGTTGTTGTGTGAACATCACAGAGTGTACCGAAGGACAACCAAATTTGTCACCTGAAAGTGTGTCTGTTTAATACAAGGATTATTTCAGGCTGATATATTTTTTTCTGAGGAAGAGTCACCCTAAGCCAACATCTGTTGCCAGTCTTCCTGTATGTTTTTTTGCTTGAGGAAGATTCACCCTCAGCTAACATCTGTGCCAATCTTCCTCTATTTTGTATGTGGGTCACCACCATAGCATGGCTGCTGACAAGTGGTGCAGGTCTGTGCTGAGGAACAGAACCCAGGCCACAGGGCCAGCCCCTCAGGCTGATTATTTTTAAGAAACAAAAGACTCAAAAAGTTTTTCTTGTTACCTCCCCCTTAACTGCCTAAAAGAACTCATTAAATAAACCTGTCTTAGGAAGCAAGCTATCACCTTAGCATAACATGAACTATGTGGTGGACAGAGAGGAACCTAGAAAAGCCTGTTCGTTGGGCTCCCCTCTGTGTTCTTCTGTTTCTGTGTTGCCAAGCAAACACTTGTTTTCCAAACATTTGCTCCTTTTCACCTACCTGTGAATTGCCTTCCTTCCCTTTGAATTCCCTGAGTCTCCCACCCAAACATCTTCTTTTGTCTTTAGCTGAGGGTGGTATTTAAGTGACAGCTTGAGTATTTTGGCAAGTTAGTTGGTTTTCTTGGATTTCTCCCGTGTATGCATGTTATTAAACTTTTGTTTTTCTCTTGTTAATCTTTTTCATGTCAATTTAATTCTTAGACCAACCAGAAGAACCTAGAACAGTAGAGGGAAACTTCTTCCTTCCATATAGTACTTATATAAACCTAGATATAGGTATATAGTACTTACACAAGTAAGGTCTAGCCTACTACAAACCTAGGCTATACGGTACTAATCTTATGGGACCAATGTCATAGACGCAGTCCATCATTGACTGAAATGTCATTATGAGGCACATGATTATATTAAAAAGCATTGGGGCTGGTCCAGTGGTGCAGCGCTTAAGTTCGCATGTTCCTCTTCTTGGCAGCCGAGGGTGTGCCGGTTCGGATCCCGGGTGCGGACGTGGTAACACTTGGCAAAAAATCATGCTGTGGTAGACGTCCCAGGTATAAGGTGGAGGAAGATGGGCCTGGATG
Source organism: Equus quagga (assembly GCF_021613505.1). Taxonomy (NCBI): domain Eukaryota; kingdom Metazoa; phylum Chordata; class Mammalia; order Perissodactyla; family Equidae; genus Equus; species Equus quagga. The sequence continues at coordinate 160,824,555 of NC_060268.1, read as the reverse complement.
TTGGCTCAAGTCTGGTCTTCCTCAGCAAAAGGAGGATGATTGGCAGTAGTTAGCTCAGGACTAATCTTCCTCAAAAAAAAAAAAAAAAAAAGCATCACTAGAAATCCTACCCTCTAGATAAAGCTGTTGTTAACATTTTATGTGTGTACATCCAAAGTTTCCCTTTGTCATTATGTACATTTGTGTTTTTACTTTCGAAAAATTAAAGTGATTAAATAGTAAACTCCTTTTTACCATTTCTTGCTTTGGGCCTTTTCTCCCTGCTCTCTAATTTCACTGGTATAGGAACTTGTTGTTTTGATAGTAGCCAATTGGTATGGGAATATTAATGTAGCGGTTATTTTTATCCTGACAAATGCACAGATATTCTGAACTGAGTCATGCCTTCATAAAAAAATATACTCTGTGTGTAAATGTGTGTGTATAGCTGCCCCATATCTTTATTTCCAATCCAGCATTTCTAATGAAGTAGATATTAAAACTTTTTTGCAAGTTCAAGATATAAAAAAGGGAGGTCAGGATTAAAAGTGAAAAAGAGCTTAGGACTAAACATTTCACCCCAGATTATTTTTAAAGTGAAAAACTTAGAGCTGAATGTGGTAGAATCTTTGTGACAAAGTAAGAATCCTTGTTTCTAAATAGCTCAGTAACTTGGCAGCAAAGCAGCTTTCAAGTGAGGAAGGAAATTCACTAATAAGTGATATGAGACTTTCTATCACGGGGCCATTGAGGCATGGGGAATAGCTGGATGAGTCTTTCCTTGTCTTTGGAGGCAAAGGAGGAAATATGAACCCTTACTGTATTCAGGAGACCACGTCAGATGTTTTAGAGCTGGGCTGTCTCGTAATATAGCTTTTAGGCACATGAACGTATTTAGATTGAAGTTATTTAGAGTTAAATAAAAGCTCAGGTGCTCTAATGATTTTTCAAGTGCTCAATAAGCCACCTGCGGCCAATGGTCACTTCATAGGACATTGAAAATTTAAAACATTTCCTCATTGCTGAAAGTTCTATTGGACAGAATGTTCTCCACTAGAGAACACAAAACTCGTATCCTCCATAGTTCAAGTAGAGAAAGAAGACACAGATATTTAAGGTTAAATAATAGTAGAAGAGCTATCACAGCTCTTTATTTGATTATCATAGCTTATGAATATTGCTGAAGGAATGAGAATGATAGTTTTTCTTCTAAGTTCAGCCAAGGTGATGTCAATTCATGGCAGTCTGTAATTAGAAGTTCAGATAATATGAATAAGATGGCACCTGAAGTGGGCATCAAAGAAAATGTAGATTTGGAATAGAGGAGAATAAGGTGGAGTTTTTTTTACCAGACTTCAAATCCAAGGATAAAAAGAAGGGACTCACACTAAATACAGTCATGTGCCACATAATGTTTTAGTCACCAACGGATGGCATATACGACGGTGGTCCCAATAGTACCAGATAGCCTAGCTGTGTAGTAGGCCACACCATCTAGGTTTGTGTGAGTACACTCTCTGATGTTCACACAGTGACGACAAAGCCTAAGGACACATTTTCAGAATGTATCCCCGTCATTAAGGGACGCGACTGTAACTGAAACATTGCACAATATTTGATTTACTTTTGCCCTATAAGCAAACGTTTCAATTAAACACATTTGTATTAGCATGGCTGAGATAATTTCTAACACTTTGTCTAAATTACCACAGGCTTCAGCCTGGAATCTCAAACTCAGACTTCAGAGGATGCAGTCTGGGCTCTGGGCAGCCTGTGGACCGAATGTAATGGGGATCTTTATCATTCCCATATGGGCGTACTCATTAGTGACTATGAGCCTTTTTTTTTCTTATACTTGAAACAGAAATTCTTCCACAGAGAGCTAATTCAGCATCCACAGCCAGCAAACAGAATTCCAAAGCAGTTTTTCTATTTAAAGAAGTGTCTGGTTTCACACATGGTAATGGAAAATGAAAATACTCTTTCTGCTTGCATTTTGGATCTATGCAAAATATTGAAATGTTGCAGAGATGAAGTTGAAGGTCAGTTCTCCCTTTGGGACCCCATATCTATGCTTCGCTTAAAGAAATAATGAGGACTAAGTTGTGATATATTTGTCCAATTATTCTGAGATATAGAATTTTACCCATTAACAGTAATTAAAATTTAGTTACCTAGGGGGCTGGCCCGGTGGCATAGTGGGTAAGTTCACTCCACTTTGGTGGGCCAGGGTTCGTGGGTTCAGATCCTGGGCATGGACCTGGCACTAGTTGTCAAGCCAGGCTGTGGCAGCATCCTATGTAAAATAGAGGAAGATTGTCACAGATGTTAGCTCAGGGCCAATCTTGCTCACAAAGAAAAAGAAAAAAATTTACTCACCTGTGAATATTGTGGAACACAAGAGGATCCTAAATTACATCTAAACTCTGGAAGAAGAGTCCACCTCCCACAAGCAGACCTAATTTGGGAAAGTAGTACATCAATGCCATGGAAAGACCAAAATGGAATGTGGAAGCCTGGATGTTGACTGATATTCATTGCCCTCCGGCACCATGAATCACAGACTTTTAGAATTCAAAGAATGTAAAAATGTAATCTGTGTCCCCCTATATGACTATGTGAGGCCGAGGGAGAAGTGTCTTAGCCCAAGGTCACACAGTTATTTCGGGACAGAGCCAAGACTAGAATCAAGATCTTAGCGATCTCAATCTTGTTCTCTGTTAATATATCTCAAAGCCAGTTTGCATCTGCGAATTTGGAAGTAACACCTATCATGGCTAATGACACTGCTGGCTGAGAAAAGTAATGATTTTCCCCACCTACACCCCAATTTAATGCAAATAATTTAAATATAAAGGAACTTGATCAATTTTTTGTCTTTAATATACCAGAGGTTAAAAAAAGTCTGAAATGTGTATGTGTGCCTTCTCCAAATGATTATAAGCTTTTTTTTAAGGAAGATTAGCCCTGAGCTAACATCCACAGCCTATCCTCCTCTTTTTTTGCTGAGGAAGATTGGCCCTGAGCTAACATCCACACCCATCTTCCTCTACTTTATAAGTGGACGCCTACCACAGCATGGGTTGATAAGCAGTGCGTAGGTCCACATCCAGGATCTGAACTGGGGAACCCTGGGCCGCCAAAGCAGAGGTGCGAACTTAACTGCTGTGCCACCAGACTGGCCCCTGATTTTAAGCTTTTGAGGTCAGGGACTGAGTTGTTGATTTCATGTGGTTCTTCCCATATAGTGCTATCTTTCCTCGATGTAGGTGCTCAGACATTGCAGTTCAGTGAGGAAGAGCACCAGTTCGTGCAGACTGGAGTGGCTACCACTCTCCGCTATACCCTTGCCCATAAGACAAGGTGAAAGAAATTACAGTTTTTGGCCTAGCATATCTGAGCAGTGGAGTTTAAACCTCCTTTTGAAAGGATGCTTTTGAAATTGTTCCTCTCTCTTTTTCTTTTCCTCTCTCCGGCCCTGCTGTGAAATGTCAGAGAGGATTTCGGAGCTTTTACACATTTAGGTTCTCGGGGTAGGGAGAGGGTTTGAGGACCTAACCCTTATCTCCAGTGATGCAAAACCAAACAAGCAAAGATCAATCTTGTCTTTGAGGGTTTATAAGGACTTTGAGCCAGAACCTTTTGTCTTTAATAACAGTCCTGCGGGACAGCGATCCTTAGATGTTTAGAGCTGGTTACCTAGGTGGAAATAATCTCAGGAAAATGTTGTTGTCTTTTTTAAGATTGCACAGGATCTTCACCTGGCCTCTGTCCTAGTAAGTAATAATTTTGCTTTACTGTGGGTTGCTAACCACTTCTTCCTCAATTCCAGAGGGTGTTTGGTAATTACCATCGCCACATAGGAGTGGTCATTAGAAAGAAGAGAAACAGGGGTAGAAGATTGTTGGGGCATCATTTTCAGCTGGCCAAACAAGATAAAAAGGTGGTTGGTTCCAAAATGTGAAGAGAGGCCAAAATCTAAGCAAATAGGCAAAGCTATTATAGACAGAAACAAAATAACCTCACACCATAAAAGGCATACTAGAGCAATGAGAGGGAATGCCAAGAGCGTGGGTGTGGTTGCAGGTACATTGGTAGATTCAAAGGTGGAAGATAATGATTCTCCTTCTCCAGGATTTTTTACTGAGGGGATTTGAGTAAAGTGAGGGGATCTGGTGGAGGATATGAGGTTTGAAGAAAGCAGACAAGTAAAACATTCTGGAGAGAGGGAAAGTGACTTGACTGGCGAAATGTAGAGGGCGTTTGGGCATTTCTGAGCAGTTCTGAGTCCTCATTTGAAATTTGCTGTTAAAAATCTAGCTTGAATCCTAGCTGTAAGGTTGTATAATTTCTCTAGACACTGCACTATGGGAGCAGGAACAGAGCAGGGAAAGAATTGGGTTTAAACAATATTGGATTTTTGTGAGATTGGTGGTGGTGGTGGTGGTGGTGGTGGTGAGGGGTTCAAGGTAATTGAAAGTACGTTGAAAAAGTGACTACAGTGATGGACCATAGAACCTAAGCTGGGTAAGAGGGAAAATGAGTACATAAGCTAGAGGAAAGTGGAAAAGGGGTAGGATAAATGGACTAGAAGTTCAAATGGAGCCAAGCTGTTGTCATGGATGGAATGGAATAAATGAGCATAAAATGTAGGTGACGGTGTTCAGAGAGATTTGAAATTGAGATCTTGGAGAGATGGTACAGTTATTCCTGGTAATGTCTAAGCAATGAATGTAGGAGTGGATGGCCCAGTGGGGAAAGCCTAGAGCTTTTCATGGATCATCCCCATGACTGTTGATGCCACCAAGAATTATTCCAAATTAGTGGAGGTCAAAATAAAAACAGTGAGCCTGGTGTTAAAATTGGAAGGTTGAGAGATGACAGCAATAGGAAGGGGTAGCAAGTAGTTAAGTGTGATGTCATGCCCTTCAAAGGAACAGAGGTTTTTGAGGGAGAAAGATCTGGAAATGACAACTAGAATCGAGATACAATCTTATTTCTGGGAATTGTTGTGTAAGGAGTATGGCAGTAACAAAAAAGCGACAACTTCATAGAGCTACAAGGGAAGCAGTGTGTCCAGGAAAGGGGTGTCATCCTATTCACAGCAAGAAGAAAGAGACGATGACTGTAGAAGTTAAAGAAATGGGGAATTTTCATGATGACAGATTATGAAATCTTGAGGGCTTTGAGAGTTTTGGGAGACTGAGGAAAAGTGTGGAATTGCATCATAGTGAGGGATATACATATTCATATGAGCAAAAAATCCATGTAGGTGTAGAAATGGAATTTTAGACTTCTAATGGTGGCTGAGGTAAACAAGGATATAAGGAATGGTTGCTGATTTCCAAGCAATTTACCAAAGGAAGATGGGAAATTTCTAATATCCTCCCCTTGAGACTGGTTGAAGTAGTCAATTATGATCCCTATGGAATGGCATGTATTAGTGGTTCACCAAGGAGAGCAGCTATGGGAACACCTTGTTTCTTACTACATGGTATATTATAGCCAAGAAGACCATGTGGTGTTTTCAAGGCTCTGTTTAAGTTCAGAATCTATTCTTTTTGTTTGTTTCTTCCTTTTTTGCTGAGGAAGATTGGCCCTGACCTAATACCTGCTGCAAGTCTTCCTCTTTTTGCTTGAGGAAGATTGCTGCTGAGCTAACATCTGTGCCAGTCTTCTTCTATTTTGTATGTGGGATGCCACCGCAGCATGGCTTGATGAGTGGTGCATGGGTCCACACCTTGGATACGAACTTGTGAACCCAGGGTGGCCAAAGCAAAGCGTGTGAACTTAACCACTGTACCACAGGGCTGGGCCCTGGAATCTACTCATTTTTAACAACGCTCCCTATGTTGGCCCTTCAGAAATGAGTCTGTGGTCCTTGTTGTTACAAAACTGCCTTGGATTTTGCAGAAGAGCTCTGAGTCTTGATGATCTAGAATAGCACATCCTTAATTGGGAAAGCCTGGGCTTTCTTTTTCTCCATTTTTTTGAAGTGTCTATTCCCTTGCATCTGGGTAATACAAAAAGATCAAATGGGGCATTAGCAGGGCTTTTCAGCAAAATATCTCTGATGTGCTCAGTGCAATCTATGAAATTTAAAAAGCATCTAGGTAATTGGGCTGCAGAGTTCTAACATCTCCTCCGCCTCGCCTACCTAACACATTCATTTTCTAATGTCAATGTTAATACTTTTCCACCTGAACTTGCTAAAATGGTGCAGAAGGATTATAACCTTATCAATAAAGTGAGAATGAAAAAAAAATGTGCTGCAAGATTTAATTTTCAGATCCCATGAATTTCTATTGATTTGGGAGTGCACAGCCAGGAGTAGTGAGAAAGTAATCTGCAATTTGTATCAAGGACGCCCATTTCAAATGCCTTTGTGTTCTAAAACTGTTACACTGCAGAAAAACAGGTAACCCTGCTGATGGGAAAACTCATGAGGATCTTCCTATATTATATTTTCCTAAAATCCATTTTAAATGTGAGAATAAGAGGTAGTGATAACTTAGTCAACCTGTGAATGTATACACTCCAAAAAAAAAAAATTTTAAGTGAAGCTGCAAAGACAAAAAAGATCATATTCAAAACGACTTTATAAGAAAGAATGATTTTCTTATAATTTTGTCTTAGAATTTACCCTTTGGGCTTTAAAATGGGCAATTATTAGAATTAAATAGCAAGAACTGAAAAAAAAAGAACTACTGGAAAAAGAATTTTGCCTTCAGATATGGCATTGACTATTTCAATGTGTGTCTGATTTTTCAAGTTAACTAGAATAAAAGCAGTTGAGTAAACTTAGATAACTAAACAAGTAAGGGTTATACTAATAGTTGCCTCAAACATGGTTTTACTCAGTTTCCTCTGCAGTATCTACTTCGGGCACTTTTGCGTCTAGATCAAGCGTACGTTGAATGAAGAGTGGAAGCAAATTAATAGTGTTGCTTTCTTGCCTACCAGATTCACACAACTGGAAGGATACACAGGCAGCAAAAACAGAGTACCTGCCAGTAGAGAACTTATCCTGTGCTTGCAGAGAGAACATATATAAAATGGTACACACGGGAATCTAAACGGTGCTCCTAAGAGCTCTTAGAGTTCAACATGGTCCAAGGTGGATTGGAGGAGGCTATGGTCCAGAAAGGAGGTTGCCTTAAATGAGTGAAGGGACGTGGTCTAGCGAGGAGGTGGTTTTAAGTGTAAGAATTTGGACAAAGCAGAACCAGACAATGAAAACCTCAAGTACACAGGATCTATCACTGCTTTTGCTCCAACAGCAGGTTTGCCTCAAATTATACATTGAAATGCCTGGATTTGACAAAATGGAAACATTTTCTCATTGATTTAGTAAGTTATTTTGAAAATGCATTTATTATTTCACTTTAGTTGCCCATTCATACTAAGAAAATCAAAATTTCTCTGTAGTCTCTCTTTAAAAAGTAATAATGTCTATGAATTGTTTGTTTTTACAGTCTTTTGGTTTATAACGTCATTTGACCTCCAAAATGCAAAAACACATACATTCAAAGTTAATTTTGGATATAGTCCTGGGTAGTTCTGGATTTCCTGAATCCCCCTTGGACCCATGCACCAGGTTAAAAGTCCCTATACTGCATCTCTGGAATGCATATTTTCTATAAAAAACAAAAACAAAAACACATTCACAATGAAATGAACAAATTTATCTCTCTGGGAATTAATGCATTAGGTTTTATGAAGGAAGGTCGAAATTAATTAATATATTGTCTTTCCCTCTAGTATTTTTCAAATTTTTGTTTTGTGAAGAATGTGAAACAGATACAAAAATAGACAATAGTGGTATATATATGAACTCCCATACACCCGTCATCTAGCTTCAACAATTATGAACTAATGGTAAATCACATTGCATTTATGCCCTATCTATCTGCTCTCCCGTATTACATTGAAGTAAATGCCATTCACCATGTAATTTCATTCATAAATATTTCAATAGGAATCTCTAAAAGATAAAGACTTTTTTAGATGTAAGAACAATAGCATTGTCACACCAAAAATAATTATTTCTTTTCAGATTTACAACTAGTGTTCAAATTTCCCGTTGTTTTACAGAAGTCTTAGTGTTACTTATTTTTACCATTTATTAGAATCAGGATTAAAATAATGTCCACACATTGGGATTGTTTGATATGTGGTTTGTCTCTTTTACTCTATGTATTCTTTCTCTCTTTCCTCTGTCCCTCTCTTGCAATTTATTAGTCAAATAAACTGGGTCATTTTTCTCATGAGGTATTATAAAATCAAGATTTTGTTGACTGCACTCCCATGGTATAGTTTAATATGCTCCTTTGCTCTCTGTATTTCCTATAAATTGGAAATTGGATCTAGAAGCTTGATCAGATTCAGATCAGATTTTAGATCATTTTTAAGACTATTTTCTAAGTGATGTGTTTTTCCATCAGGAGGCATAAAGTATCTGGTTGTTTTTCTTTTTTTTTTTTGATGTAGACAGTCTTTGATGTTGAAGGCCTAAACTCATTTCTTGATTAGAGATTGAAAATGGTAGTATTTTAACATTAGCATTCCTTTTCATTCATTACTTCTCCTCATTTACTTGGTTACTCAATGACACAATTGGTATAAAAAAGGCAAAATAAATACTTGACTCTTCCCTTTATTTAGTAGTTTCAAATAATGAACTGGCTTCTATGATCCTTTAATTATAATCAATTTTTTTCTTATGAAGATCTCATATTTAAACATATTTGATGTGTTTTAATCAATTCCTCTTGTTGTCTTTATACATTTCTATATCATCAGCCAGTGGGAATCTCTTTAAGTTGACTCCTGGGTGATTGTGACTTGACTTTTGCTGTTTAACATGACAAGAGCCCTCACAGTATTTTTCACATGAGAGTAACCTAAGGAATAAACAAAGAAAGGAAAGCTAGTCATCAATCAATAGTCCCTAATTGAGCACCTACTACTTATAAGCTTGAGTGGATGGATCTTGTGGGAGAATACAAAGACATATCCTTTGCTACTTTAAGTGGAAAATAATTGTGGAAACAAGACATACATGCATGGATGGTATAAAAGATGATGCCTCATTGAACTGAAAGATCAGTGCCCAATGAGAGGCATAGATAACAGGTACCATGAAATTCAAATGAAAAGAAAGTTTCCAACACACTAGAGTGCTAAGTTGCTGCTTTTATCTTTCAAATTATATCCAAATAATCAAGGAGCCCCTTGACAGGGTAGTAACGTGAGGCTCAGCTTTTGCTGAGAACTTCCATCCTACTTAGTCAAACTCCAACTCTACCCTGTGTGCATCTCCTGTGATTAAAGAGTGTAAAACATTCAGCAGTTTCCTATTTTGTCTCATTTTCTACAAGATCACATTTACCTGTATACATTCCCTGAATCTATGCCTTTATATGATATATAGTAATTAACAATGGTTCATTTCTCTCCTCTAACGATAGATCCCACTTCTAAGTGGGATCCCACTGCTCTTTCTAGAAAGACTCTTGAGACATTAGTCAATGTTGCAAACTCACATGAGAGCAGAAATATGGCAGTATGGGGGAGAGTACTACTGATTTAATATTATTAAATAATATATTTTTTAACGCAATGGGAATTTAAAATAAGACTTTGTCTCATCTTTGGCTGATTCCCCAAAGGCCTAGACTAATGCAGTAAATGTTAATCATCCTCATGTTGAGAAATAACGTGCTAGACCTTCTAGTCAGGACATGCAGAGATTGTAAAACTGTCCAGACTGCCGTCACCTAACATCCACCTCAGGAGTATAAACGACGTCAGGGGAGAAGGCTAGAAGGAGAAGGAGAGTTTTGAAGACAGCTGTTAATTTGCTGAGTGTTCTCTCTCTCCATAGATAAGAGGATTAGTGGGCTTTTCGATCACTCCATGTCCAACCAAAAAGGATTCAAAGAGACTCTTCAGAGACTTGGCTACATCTTCTCTGGAGTCTGGGGATCAGTGGTTTGGTTTCTGGGACACTCCTGAGAAATCTGAAAGGGAATGCCTGGCCAAATCTGACAGAACAAGGAGAGCGAGGATTGATTTGGACAGAGTAGTCCCTGTGCTGTTTATATTCCCAACCATGGGGAAAGGTAGAGGCAGCCTTCTCTTCAACTCAAATCAAGGGACAAAGATTTCAGGAGACCATTTAGTGAGGCTGAAAGGCATCCTCTGGAATCCAAGGGCCACAGTGACCAGTGTTTGACTCACACTTGAGTGTCTAAAGGTGAGATTCTAGGACTACAGGTGCCCCCCATGCTTGAATTGTAGAGTGTGGAAGGTTGTGTTGAGGGCCAAGCTGCATTTTACTCCATGTTTTACAGAGCAAAAACCTGAAGTTTGGGAATTTGATGTGGACCCCCAGAAAATGAAGTGGACTGAGGTCTTCTTGTAAAGTCCTGCAGAAGAAGACCGCAGGGAGGAAAAAGGGGCTCCAATATAGGAAGGGAAGGGTGACTCACAAGTGGCCAGCCAATGGAGAGTCACTAGCCAGGACAAGAGAACTGCAGCCTAGAAGATGTTTGAAGAACCTGCAAAAAGGTCCCTGAAGAAGAGTGAGCATTGGTCAGCTCAGACATAGAGAGTGCTGATGCCAGACTGCATCTGTACTAGCCATGTAAAGCTTTGCCATATTCTTCTTAAACCCCTCTCCCCTAGGTCCAGCCTGGGAGGGGCATGAATCAGCAGCTAGTTAATGAGAGATGTGGTGAATAAAGAGAGGAAAGAAGCCAACCAGGATCCCTTTTTCTATGGCAGTCTTCCAACCTTGAAGAAGGCTGGATAGTGGGGAGGGGACAAATTTTAACTTTGAATGATTTTAGAGTTACGTAACATCAATAATGCTTGAATAGGAACAAAGTTCTTTTTATTATCTAAAAATGAGTGGGAAAGCCAAGGGGCCTGCCTGAGATTAATCCAGGTACTGAGGAAAGCGAGTTTAGTGCGAAAAGGCAAGAGAGAATAATGTTGCTTTCATGACTGCATCCTACTAAGTTCAGCTCTTTCCAAAACTTGTATATGTTTAATTATAGCATCAAAAGAATAAGGAATAAAGGATGAGCCCATGGAGAAAGCACAGAGCCTAGTTTATGGTACTAACTATTCCTAGACAGAGTATGCGGAAGAAATTCCTAATTTAGGCTACTTGTGGCAATGACACGATTGTTTATTTTATTAGATATATAATCATTCAAACTTTGGTTGTCTGCTATATGTCCAGCACTGTTTTAAGTTCTGGGCGTGTGACAGTAAATAAGACACACAGGTCTCCGTTCCTATAAAGTTTATATTCTAGCAAGTGAAGACAAATGATAAAGAAGAAAATTAAAAATTAGGAATTTTAAATAGTGGTTAATGTTACAAAAAATAAAAATGGGAAATATGATAGAGAGTGCTGGTGGTGTGTGTGTGTGTGGGCGAAGGCTTTAATAGAGCTAATCTTGGAAAATCTCGCTGAGGAGGTGATATATGAGCTGCAATTTGAATATTGAGAAGGAGCCAGATGCGAAAAATCTGGAGGATGGGTGTTCTCGGTAGAAAGAATGTCAGATATCAAAGGCCCTGAGACAGGGAAAAGCAGGGTATGTTCAAGGAGTAAAAAGAAACCAGCATGGCTAGAGCCGAGGAAGTTAGGATGGTGAAATAAGGTTGGGAATGGCAAAAATACATAAGATCTTGGAGACCAAAATAATGCTGTGCTAAGCACTCTTGGGATGTCAGTTAGGGGTCATTGTGGAGAGCAGTTATGGAGATTAACAGACATGACTACTTCAGTTCACAAGATAGTGCCACATATGTGGCTGCCTTTTGAATTAGAATACAGCATGAAACGTGCCCAAGTCAGTCTACGTATAAGTGAAGCAACTGCTGTTTGCACTAGGCACCCTGTGACTCTTGAAATGCTCCCATTTTTACGCTATAATTACCATTGAACACAACTCAAAGCATGTCATCATGCATCTATGTGTCATGTGCCTGCTGAGGCATGACCTCTAACTAGAAAGAGAACCATCTAAGATGGACTTTCCCCTCATATCATACAGGTTACTTCTTGACCTTGGTAGCGAGGAGATGAGTTCCCAAGGTACCCGAGACTAGCTACTGGAGATAGCTGTCTGTGGCCTGAGCAGTGATGGTGATGAATTCCTGAAGAATTCAAAGCAGCCTCCCCATATAAGCAGGATAATTGCTTTGTTTAAAAGCATTGCCTCCCTATCAGAGCTCTTTACTGGGACTATGTTGTTTTAGAATTACCTGTCATGGCAAGATACAATATTAGTGTGTTTTCCATAGCCCTAGTTTCCATGCATCTTAATTAGAAGTAAATACTTTTTAAAAACCTCCCTATAACAAACATTTTAAATCTGTTTATATATATATTTTATATATTTATATTCTTTTATAAGTTTTCCTTTTTACGTATTTTGTAAATTTTATATTTTTATTTGCTAGTGCCATCGAGTCAATTCCAGCTCCTAGTGACCCTATGTATAGCAGAGCTGACCCCTGCCTGGTCTTTTTGCACCATCCTCTCATATTCCAGCACTATATCAGACAATGCTCCGCTGCTATTCATAGGATTTTCATGGCCAATTTTTTCAGAAGTGGGTGGCCAGTCTAGTCTGTCTTAGTCTGGAAGCTCCACTAAAGTCAGTCCCCCATGGGTGACCCTACTGATATTTGAAATACCAGTGCCACAGCAACATGCAACAGCCACAGTATGACAATTGACAGATGGGTGGTGTGGTTCCCTCGCTGGGAAATGAACACAGGCCATGGTGGTCAGAGCACCAAATCTTAGCCACTAGACTACCAGGGCTGACATATATTTATATATAAATATATATTACATATATATATTCTTTTTTATCCTTGCACAACTACAAAATGCTCTTAGAAGTTCGTTATGGGAGAGAATCAAGATCCACCTTGCCGTGTCTTGCCTCAGGCAGACATATATGATCTGCCTTGCTCCCCAAATCCCTGTTCAAGGATGAAATGCAAAAACACCACACAAGATTAGCTGTGATTGGCAATGTACCTTCTAAGAAAGAAAGATTAACACTTTACCACCAAGAAGGAAGGAAGATCCTTCTAAAGCCCAGACTGGTGTCTCACGGGGTTAGGTTTTAGACAATCTTTGGACTTATTCCATGGTTGTATTTCACATAGAATTAGCCTTTCGAGATCTACAGACCTCTGTTGTAACTTCTGAAACTCCTTGAAAATGTTTCAATTTAATCTCCCTTTTTCACCAAAGTCTCAGTAAATTTCCCAGGGCAGTCAGCCAGAAAAAAATCTCCTAGGATGCGTACTTCTTTAATACCAGAGCCCCCCTCCCACAAATTTTCAAATTCTACACCTACTGGTCCATAAATAGCTCCAGGAATGTACAGAATCTAAAGCCATGAATCCCTCTACCGGTGACAGGTGAGGAATTATTTCAAATTCACTCTGTTTGAGGTCTGTGCGGGAGAATTTGTCAGTTTTTCTTTCCCCAACTCTTCTTGATTCTTTGATTTAATCTGGCATTCACTAAAATCCAACATTGCTGGATTCTATGTGGACATTTGCATATCTGGGGTAGTCGGTGGGTGTTTGTCGGTAGCCGATGAAGCTGCTTCTACTATTGTTTTCCGAGCAACTTAACTGAGCCCAGATCCCTGTAGGATCAGGGCCATGCCTGAGTGGGTTCGGAATCATGCTGGTTCTGCCACTAATATCCTCTGTGCCCTTACCCTTGGTTTTCTTATGTGTGGAATGAAGAGTGCATGGAGTAGATGCTCATTAAAAGTTAGTCTCCTCCCCCTTTTCTAATTGAGAACTTTCTACTTCTGGGATTCTCTAATTGGAATGTTAAGAAGTGTGCTAGTGAGGAACTGATGTTAATAGCTACTCTTCCAAACAGTGTACAGAGTGCTGCTTTACACAATGCCTGCTACTTGGTTGTTAGTCCATCATTACACATTAAGGGAAAACGTGAATGAATCTTTCAGCCTGTTTGTCCCTTTTAAAACATACTTTCTAGCAAAATACATAATCCATGGGATGTGTGTTTCTAAATTAAAATTACACAGAGACATTTTCTTTTCCTAGCCTCTTGACCCATAGTCACCCCACGACCCAGATACACTGAACAACTTGCCAGAGATAGTCTGAGATTCTTGCACATTGCTGCCTCTGCAAATTTCATCCTCTGTTTGGAAAGCTTCTCCTATCCCACCCCCTTTCCTGTCCACCTAAATTTTAATGAATTTAGCTCAATAAGTATTTATTGAGTGAGCACAGGTATAGTGAAGCACAGATGAGCCCTGATTGTAACCCTTAAAGGATTTGCAGCTAAGTCAGAGAGACAGACATGTAAATAAAACATGTAATGTGATACGATGAACACCAATCTAGAGATTGTACAATGATGAAAGGAAGAGGGAAATTTCAGCTTATGAGGCTCAGGGAAGTTTTGTGGGAAAAAAAGGAGTAAGTTTCCACCAGGCAGATCAATGTTAGGGAAGGGCATTGCAGTCACAGGGAACAGCATATGTGAAGGCACAGAGGCCTGACATAGCATGGCACATTTGAGAATTCCAGGTAGTTTACTGTGGCTGAAGAACTAAGAAGCATGTTCTGTTTGTTTCTTTGTTTTTAATTAATATGAACAGATAGTCATAGGCCAGGACAGAGAGTTACTTGTATATCACACTAATGAGTTTGGAATTTATCCTAGAGAAAAAGAGGGACCATGAAGGTTTCTTAAAATCTGGAGTATGACATTGCTAGATTTGGGTTTTAGAAAGATCATTTAGTGTCAATACAGATCATATATTAGACGTGGATTAGACAGGAGTTTGAGAAATTAGTTGGAAAACCATATGGGAGGTGATTAATTTAGGGCAAGTTCATCCAAAAAGGCTTTTCTTCATCTCCTAGTATAGGTTGGCATATAATTTATAATCCAAACAGGATGCTTTCCAGGGTGAAACTGGGGGCCATCAATAATTAGCCAAGAGCAACAGAAGTAAACCAGAATTGTTTCAGCACACTGAGACTTAGGGTGATCTTAAACTCAGAGTTCCTCCAGTGTTCCAACAGCGCTGTTTGCTTAATGTTCCATATTCCCATGTTTTGCAATTGTTGCTTTTCTTGTCTATCTCCACACTGGACTCTATGGTCACTGAAGACAGAGCTCTCTCTCACGTCATTTCTGGCCCTTAACGTTGAACCAGCCAATGGGAGGTTCCCAATAAATTTCTTAATTGCATTTGACTGGCAACAAATGAATTAGAATTCATTTCTAATTGGAATTAGAATGATTTGTGTTGGACTGCATCAGACTGAAAGGGAATTTTTCACGTTAGGATATTACATTTTTGCTCTTGGCTACAACATCCATTCAATAAATGGCCCTAACTTCTCTGAGACCTTGACTTCCAGTCTGTAAAATGGTGATAGATAATACTGACTTTCCCTATAATGCAGAATATGTATCAGATGAGACAAGAGATGGGAGAGTGCTGTATATATATATGAGAGTTAATTCATTTTTTCCATCCACTATGTTTCTAGAACGTTGTTTCTTTCTTTTATTCTCCATAGTCATTTGCACAAATATAGCAAAGACTTACGAATATAAAAAATCAGAAAAGCCTTGGGGAAAATTACTTTTTCCTCAATTTTGCCTTTCAGTCCCCTACCAATTTTTTACTTCACTAACACTGCCAGAATGCCTTAGATTTTCCTACAACTCTGAAAATATTAATTCTAAAAGCTCCAGCAGCTGAGTTTTTCTTCCATCAACATCTATTCAACCAAACCTACAAACTGATAGTCATTACTTCTTTGTCTCACCAGAATTCTGCAAAGAGTTTTTCTTCACAAGTAAAGTATTTGATTTGCAAGGAAGACTACACATGCTGATCTCTGCTGCATTCTCAGACTTTGAGAAAAAAGGATCCCTTATCAAACCAACTAGTTTATTTTTCCTTTTGGGAACAATTTTTAATGTTATTTTTGGGCTGGGTAACAAGATCCATAAAACCCAGATACAGCTTAAATATGATGAGCTTAATGAGATTAGTTTTAGTGTGAAAGCTATTTCAAACAGGACTGGGGAAAAAAAGTGTGTATTCACTTATAGCACAACACCAATATAGAAATCAGAGTTGCTTTTTAAAATATCCTCCTTTGATTTTTTTAACATAACCTAAGATTATTTTAGCTAAGTTTATCCTGCCATATTTGACAACCTTCAGTTATGGATTCTTTGCTTATATTTGGTGACTAGATTAACTTAGATGACCATCCATGTGTTTACATTTTATGACACAGAAACCACAGAAAAAAACAACACGATATGGGCACACCTTGGAGATGTGGCGGATTCCAGAACACCACAATAAAGCAAATGTCACAATAAAGTGAGTCACACAAAGTTTTGGTTTTCCAGTACATTTAAAAGTTATGTTTATACTATAGTGTAGTCTGTTAAGTGTGCAATAGAATTATGTCTAGAAAAATGTATATACCTTAATTAAAAAATTCTTTATTTCTAAAAAATGTTGACCATCATCTGAGCCTTCAGCGAGTCATCATCTTTTTGCTGGTGGAGGGTCTTGCCTTGAGGTTGATGGCTGCTGACTGACAGACTGGTGGTTGCTGAAGGTTGGGGTGGCCATGGCAATTTTTTAAAAGAAGACAACAATGAAGTTTGCCACATCAGTTGATGCTTCCTTTCATGAACAATTTCTCTGTAGCATGCAATGCTGTTTGATGGCCTTTTACCTACAGTAGAACTTCTTTCCAAATTAGAGTCAATCCTCTTAGATCCTGCTGCTGGGTCATCAACTAAGTTTGTGTCGTATTCTAAATCCTTTTTTGTCATTTCAACAATGTTCACAGCATCTTCACCAGGAGCAGTTTCCATTTCAAGAAACCACTTTCTTTGTTCATCCAGAAGAAGCAACTCCTCATCTGTTAAAGTTTTATCATGAGATTGTGGCAATTCAGTCCCATCTTCAGGCTCTACTTCTAATTCTAGTGATCTTGCTATATCTGCCACATCTGCTGTTGCTTCCGCCACTGAGGTCTTGAACCCCTCAAAGTCATCCATGAAGGTTGGAATCAACTTCTTCCAAACTCCTGTTAGGGTTGATATTTGTGACCTCTTCCCATGAATCATGAGAGTTCTTAACGGCATCTAGAATGTGAAACCTTTCCATAAGGTTTTCAATTTACTTTGCCCAGAGGCCTCTGAGGAATCACTATCTATGGCAGCTATAGCCTTATGAAATATATTTCTTAAATAATAAGACTTGAAAGTTGAAATTACTCCTTAATCCATGGGCTGTAGAATGGATGTTGTGTTAGCAGGCATGAAGACAACATCAGTCTTGTGTACATCTCCATCAGAGCCCTTGGGTGAACAGGTACACTGTCAACGAACAGTAATGTTCTGAAAGGAATCTTTTTTCTGAGCCGTTGTCTCAAAGGTGGGCTTAAAATATTCAGTAAACCATGTTGTAAACAGATGTGCTGTCGTCCTGGCTTTGTTGTGCCATTTATAGAGCACAGGCAGAGTAAATTTAGCATAATTCTTAAGGGCCCTAGGAATTTTGAATTGGTAAATGAGCATTGGCTTCAACTTCAAGTCACCAGCTGCATTAGTCCCTAACAAGAGAGTTGGACTGTCCTTTGAAGCTTTGAGGCCAGGCATTGACTTCTCCTCTCTAGCTATAAAAGTCCTAGACGGCATCTTCTTCCAATACACGGCTGTTTTGTCTACATTGAAAATCTGTTGTTTAGTGTAGTCACCTTCATTAACTATCTTAGCTGGATCGTCTGGATAACTCGCTGCAGCTTCTACATCAGCACTTGCTGCTTCAGCTTGTATGTTTATGTCATGGAGATGGTTTCTTTCCTGAAACCTCGTGAACCAACTTCTAGCTTCCAACTCTTCTTCTGCAGCTTCCTCACCACTCTTGGTCTTCATAGAATTGAAGAGTTAGGCCCTTCTCTGGATTAGGCTGTGGCTTAAGAGAATTTTGTGGCTGGTTTGATCTATCCAGACAGCTAAAACTTTCTCCACTTCAGCGATAAGCCTATTTCACTTTCTTCTCATTTGTGTGTTCACTGGAGTAGCACTTTTAATTTCCTTCAAGAACTTTTCTTTGCATTCACAACTTGGCTAACTTTTTGGTATAAGAGGCCTATCTTTCAGCCTATCTCAGCTTTTGACATGCCTTCTTCACTAAGCTTAATTATTTCTAGATTTTTTTTTTAAGATTTTATTTTTTCTTCCTTTTTCTCCCCAAAGCCCCCGGTACATAGTTGTGTATTTTTTAGTTGTGGGTCCTTCTAGTTGTGGCATGTGGGATGCCACCTCAGCATGGCTTGATGAGTGGTGCCATGTCTGCGCCCAGGATTTGAACTAGTGAAACCCTGGGCTGCCAAAGCAGAGCACACAAACTTCACCACTGGGCCACGGGGCCAGCCCCTATTTCTAGCTTTTGATTTAAAGTGAGAGATGTGCAACTCTCCTTTTCACTTGAACACTTAGAGGCCATTGTAGGGTTATTAAATGGCCTAATTTTAATATTATTGTGTCTCAGGGAATAGGAAGGCCCAAGGAGAGGAAGAGAGATGGGGGAACGGCCTGTTGGTGGAGCAGTCAGAATACACACAACAATTATCGATTAAGTTCACCGTCTTATATGGCTGTTGTTTGTGGTGTCCCAAAACAATTACAATAGTCACATCAAAGATCACTGATCACAGATCCCATAGCAAAATTAATAATAAGGAAAAAGTTCGAATATTGTGAGAATTAATGAAATGTGACACAGAGATATGAAGTGAGCAAATGCTGTTGGAAAAATGAGGCCAATAGATTTGCTCAATGCAGGGTTGCCACAAACCTGCAATTTGTAAAAAAATGCAATATTTGCGAAGCACAATAAAGCCAAACACAAGAAAATCCCTGTAATGTATGGCATGACCCTGTTCCTGTCACTAACTAGATTTTACACTCAGCCTCTAAGTTCTATTGCTGCTTGTTTTCTCAAGGACTTCTCTCCTGCTGCTGTCCCCAGTCTGTCTTGCATCATCACTTTTTCCATGTCTACTGAATCTTTGCCAACCAATGTACAATTATGCTGTGCCATTTACAAGCCCCAAAAAATATGTTAATAAGGAAAAACAACTCTCTAGGCTAAATGAACCTCTTAAGTTACAATCTCATGTCTCCATTAAACAGAATAGCAAAAATCCTTGGGAGAATTTTTTACTCATTGTTTCCAATCCCTATTTCCCATTCTCTCCTCAACTCTTTCCATTGCTACCACTCCATTGGAAACATTCTTGTCGTGATCAACACACTCCAGTGTTGCTGAATCCAATGGTTTATTCTCAGTCTGGAAGAGAATCAATCTCAACACAGAATTTTTATGCAGCTGACCACTCCCTGCACTTACTCTCTCTCATACACACACACACTATATGTATACACACATCATAGGATATATATGTATGTGTATATATATACATATGTATGTATATAGTGGTATGTGTGTATGAGAGAGAGTGAGTCTCTGCTTATACCACATTTACCACATGCATGTTGACTAAAACAAGTTATGAGGCCAGATTCCAGGGGTTGAAAGGCAAAATCACACTGCAAATTCATAGATACAGGAAAAGGAAGCATTTGTGGAGAGGTGATAAGACCTCATAAGAGGGAAATAACTATGTGATGTGCCTAGACAAATGGGGCCTTAGGCCGCCTTGCAGATATTTCCAGGGCTTCAACAAGGCACAGAAGTATCAGAAGATTCCTTTATACCCATGAATGGCACAAAGTTAATAGAAAGTGCCGATTAATAGAGACGGGCTTTGCGGATGGGCACAAAGGATAATTTGAAAATGGCTAGCTGAACTAACAGCATGATGAGACCTCATGACTTGGTATTCAGCATCAATGTAGAGAGAAAAAGCTGTGAAGGGCAGATAAATTGAAATAGATCGAATGTTCCTATACCATGGCAGAGGAGGGGTTTGAAATAGAAATTTAGTTGCAATACAGAAAATTAAAGAGTGGTCTGTTTTGTCTATCTCTCAATTTGAGGTCTAAGATTCTTTCTCTAGTTGAATTTTCTACTGTTATTTATCTAATTTGTTCCCTACAGCCATGATCAGCCTAGAGTGTTTGGCCAGGGGAAAGGCTGTTTTTATAGGACAAGGACCAAAACACTGCATTTTTTCCTTACCTTTTTCCTTATTTCGGGGGTTCCTTTACCGAAATCCCACTGCCCTTTGCAATACTCAGTTTTAGAGCTCTTGACATGGCCAGCAACTAAGCCAGTGACTTGAGTCCCTGATGAATTACACCTCTGTGAGAACATGATGGGGCCAGTAGGCTGGGCCTGGGTTACAGCCTGCTCAGCGAACTGTTTGGAATTGTATGATACCTATTTTATCTTTTAATAATTTTATTTATTTTTGTTTATTCCCTTGCTCTCTTTTCTTTCTCCTCCAGCGTATTCTAAATTTTAGCATGTTTCTCTTTCTTTCCTTCTCTTTTTTGGTTTCTATTACTCTCATTTTTCTATGACAGAGGTACCTCTGGCGACAAAAGCTAGAGAGCTCAAACTGAATACTATGTCATATTACACAGCAAAGACATGTGAATATTAATAGCATTCCTTCAATTGGAGTATGAAAATATATTTAACAGACCTTTAAGTTGCTTCTAAATTTTTATCATTATAGGTTGAATAGTGCCATAATGAATATCTATCTATCTATCTATCTACCTATCTGTCTATCTTAGTGTATATCTCTGATTATAAATTATAAAGAAAATATAGTTAAAAATCTCGTTTAATAAATATTGCTAAATTGCTCATCAATAGTGAGAATGTCTTTCTAATGGGGGTAGGGGTACTCTTTGATACTGAAATATCTTTTAAGATTTGAAGGAATAATATTGCAAAGTCAAGGCAGGCTGTGAAGATGCTCGTCTTAAGAGCTCCTATGGGGTGTGGCCCAGGCACTGAGAGGATAGACCAGAAATGAAACTCAGGGGCTAACCTTAGAGTTAGAGACAACACTGGAACCACAGGGTAGAAAACATATCAGGAAAAAAGAACATACCCCTATCCAAATAAGCAATTTTAAGATACAGAAGTTATGAAAACAATATCAGATGATAAAGAATTGGGGAAAACATGCCAGGTATGAATGAGAAGATTCAGATGAGGGAGAGTGCAGACTGTTTTTCAGTGATAAATGCCTCTGGAGCTTCTAGGGCAAGAGATCTCAAACATTAACGTGTCTAATATTTGCCTGGACCTGGGGGATTGGGTGGGGTCACTCATGGGCTCCACCCCAGAGACTGATTCAGTTTAGCTGAATTGGGGTCCAGGTGATTCTGGTGAAGATGTCCATTTACTGGCATGCATTTCAAACATTCTGATTTTAAAGGCACCTGAATTAAGGAATCCCTGCAATCCTTTAAAAAACACGAGTGTTTGGACTCAGATCCTTTCAAATACATGTTTGAGGGCCTTTTAACTGTCACTGATGGTCTAGGGGTGAAGAGGTGAATAAGTTACCTTATGTCTTCTTTCCTAAGGGACTTATCCCAATGGGCAGCTGCCTATCCCCCCTACTTTAAAAACCTCATCTGACCGTAGGCAGGCGCTGTGTATTGAGTCTGAAAGCTCAGTTTTTATTCATTAGTTTGTATCTCTTTCCACCCCCTCTCCCCTCCCTCCCTCCTTTGTACTCTCAACGAGGACAGTCATTTAATGACATTCTGTAGCCCAGCAGATAAAGCTGGATTTCTCCGAGCTGAAAGCTGCCTTCCTTCTATGGGAACATGTTCTGATACACTGTACACAGACAAGGAGCATTAGCATCTGATCTGCTTTATCCTACAGCAGCAGCAGCCCCCGTGCTTTATGGTGGGAAGCCAGTCTGTGGCGTATGATTGGAGATATGGAGCTTCTCCTTGCTCAGCTTGGTCCAGGATCAGTGCATAAGCTTTGTTTCCAGCGGTGTTGTGTGACAAATATCTACCCAAGGCCAGACTGCATCTCTTTAGTGACGCCTAGCCCCCATCCTCAAGATTTCAATTAGCGCACACCTTTTAACCATCCTTTAAAAGAAACGCTTGTTGCAACAGAACTAGCAATAGACTCCTTTACTAGTTCCAAACTTTCTTTGGAAGAACTAAATTCTGTGTGTAATATTATGCAGATTTGGTCTTTTCTAGTGTCATGGTTCTGTGACAGACTAAAAGAAGGAAAATAGAAAATAGCTGCTTTTCCTGCTTGCCTGTGAGTTGACTGAAAAGATTCTTATGTTGGCTAATTGCAAGGCAGCCAGAGAAACACAGAGCAGGATGGAACTGGTTTGAGCTCCCTGTGGTCACTCAGACACAGAGAGGGCTTAGAGACAGTCACGTCTCTGCCAAATGGAACGGCAGGATTTCATCGTCTGAACAGGGCCCTTGGAGGACGAAGTGCACTGTACAGTAGCAGCCTTTCTCATGGAAATTGAAGTGCAGAGTCACCTAAATTTGAGTCTGCAAAAGCACTCTTACAAGTGTCCCCACATTTGATCCTCATGATTGACACATGCTAATTTTTGCCCGTCCTTGGTGTCTTCAGCTCTCCCTCCTGCCAGCACTATGCCTGCCTCCCTAGCCTAAATCTGAATGGAATCTTTTAGCTAATTCTCTTTAGAAAAGCCGAGACATTGATATTAGAAAAGAATTTTATTAACAACTGAGAAAAGCATTAATGGAAAATACAAACAGAACTGAAACAAATTTTCAAAGGACATTTGCTATTCCTACAATCAGCATCTCTCGTGGTCAAAAGAAACCAAGTTGCAGACTTCCATTTTTTGTCGCCTGTTACATTATCAAATGAGAAAGTTTATGCAAAGTGAGGTGTTTTTAATTTTCCGTTTAATGCATTGACACTTTAAATTTTCCATTTAACAATATTTCTACTTAACAAATTAACACTTTTATAAATTTTCAACTGCAATATATATAACCACTTGCAAACATAAGACCAAACGTCTAAATCTGAGGAGAACTTTTGTGACCACAAGGCTCAGGCCAGACCTTCTCACCCTCCACCACTCTGTATTTGCTGCCAAAATGGCTGGTACTGAGTCTGTGACATCATCTCAGACTCCCTCCTTCTCAGTTTGTCAAATATCTCCATCAGGGGATTCAGCATCTTATTTCACACCAGAGTAGGGGAGTTTCCCCTCATTAGAACCCAGTCAATGTTCCCAAGCAGATTCAAATCGTCCAGGCCCCTCACACTCTGTCTTCCAGGCTGAGATTACACAGAATGACCTCTCTTTAGGTAAGACTCACTTTATCCAACCACGCTCCTCCCTGTACACGAAGAGGCCAGTAGCAGAGCCATAGCACTAGGAAACCTTCACCATTTAAATACTGGAGCCATGTGTAAGAACTACCTGCATACCCAGCAGAGGAAGGCAGTCCCTCACTAGTAATATTTACCTGCAGTTTTCCCCTGCATATGTGCATCAAGACTCCTACTAACGGGTAAATTGCCTGTGCATTAGTCTAGGTCCTAGGTGGGCTGACAGCCAGCCTTCTAATTTGCTACTTGCAGAATGCACCATATCACAACACTGGTCCAGAAGCTCCCTCTTTAGGTTCTTGCATACTTCCTCTGGGTCATCAACATAGCAGCATACTAACCAATAGGATTTCTTCATAAAATAGCTACCTTGTCCTAACATCTATAGTATTTAACACACCCTACTAGGAGCTGTGGGAACACAAATAAAAATACAGCATAATCTGGGTCCTAAAGGGGATAAGTTCTAGTAGGATTTTAGTTGAATGCCATATAAGGTTGTAATTAAAAATCCAGGGGCCAGCCCTGATGGCCTCGTGGTTAAAGTTCAGGGTGCTCCACTTTGGCAACCTTGGTTTGGTTCTAGGGTGTGGAACCACACCACTTATCTGTCAGTAACTATGCTGTGGTGGTGGCTAACATAGAAGAATTAGAAAGACTTACAACTAGAATATACAACTATGTATCGGGGCTTTGAGGAGGAAAAAACAAATGCAGGTATCACAGAAATCTTGACTTTGCCCCTTGTTAGCTAAGGGAACTTGGACAAGTTTCTTAACACATTTAAGCCCTCTTGATTTTTGTTGTTATAAAAAGGGGTGATAATAGTGTCCATTCCATAAAACCACTTTGGTGCGATAACTGCATGGCATAATTTTCATAAAGTACTTAATATATAAGAAGTGTTGCAAATTTTGGAGGAATTATTAATAATAATTCCAATGTTACAAGCATATCTATGTGTGTATACACACAGAATATGTATTCTTTTCTCATTTAATTTTCTTTTTGCCTCGAGGAAGATTCTCCCTGAGCTAACATCTGTGCCAAACTTCCTCTATTTTGTACGTGGGTCGCCACCACAGCATCTGCTGATGAGTGGAGCAGGTCTGTGCCCAGGAACTGAACCTGGGCTGCCAAAGCAGAGCACATGAACTTAACCACTAGGCCACATGGCCAGCCCCTCATTTAATTTTTAAAAATTGCATGTATGTCGAACCATTAATGTAAAATAATAAGAGTTTCTCATGGATAGAGATGCTGCCTTTACAGTATTTAAATCTTTAAACATTCTGCATTCAGAATAGGTGATTCTTAAATGCTTGATGATTTTATGTGCTGATTAACAAATTAAATGAGACGTCCTTCTAATAAGCCTGTACAGTGTTTCTGAAGAAGCTGAAGATTGGTAAGAACTCAAAGACAGTGGCCAGCAAGTTCAATGCCTTTGGAACCTAAAACTGTATTACAAGTCCACACGTGCTAAGCGACTTGGGGCAAGAACCTAAGAAGCTTTAAACATCCATTTCCTCATCTGTAAAATGGGATTCAAATTGCTTTATTTCAAAATGTTGTTTTTAGGACTAAATATAAGTATACGTATGACAATTTTAACATCGTGCAGAACACATACTAAGCATGCAGTACTTGACTATTCTTGCTATGGATCTGGGCATGATCCATCAGAGCTGAGTAAGTCACACACACAAACATGACTTGCAGCCAAGGCATTTGGAGTGCTAGCTATCATGTGACTGAGAACTTGGAGATGGAGTTGATGAGCAAATTGACATGCAGGAATGGAAGATGGGATATGATAGAAATTATTTATCACAAGAATAAGAATCTTTAGGAATAAGTGAACACCATTATTTTTGGTTTGATGCATGCACTCTTACCTAGTGTCAGCTAACTGAATAGTTGTTCGCACCAGTTGATCATTTATTTTACACTGGGCTCTGTGCTAAGCCCTTTACGTGGGTTATGCCATTTAAACCTTATGGTCACCTTGAGTTAGATACTGTTCTTATCCTCAGTTTACAGAGGCTTGGGAGATTTAGGCAATATTTCAAAGTCTCTCAACTAATTAAGTCTGATGAGTAGAACTTGAATCCAGGTCTAATCTGACCCTTGGGCCTGTCCTCCCAACCACTGCACTCTACTCTATTCACCAAAACAGGAGCATCCTGATCTTTATTCTCAAGGTTTTTGACGCTTTAATCTATCCCATGTGTAATTTATAAAATTCAGAAAAATTATAGCCAAGTTCGGAGTAGTAAAAATTCTTGGTTTCTTTATTAAACTTCTAAACATTTTAGTTTAAAGAATTATAAACATAGCTTGAAACTTACTATTAAAAGATAGTAATTGGCAAATTTGAACCTACAATCTCTTATCGCTGTGTATCATGTTTATCGACGATGACCTGGTAAGGGGAGTATTAAGGTAGTTTGTTATTCATTCTTTTGAAGAACCAGCAGACGACTCTCTTTACACCCACTCAAGCCTGCACTTATCAATAGCCTTTGGCCTGAATATGAAAGATTTTCTCTTTTTGGACATGAGTTTGGAGCACAAAAAACAAAAGAATAAAAGCAAAACACACCCATACCTCTAAAAGAAGTTTTTGTACAAAACATTTTCAAATGCCACTGCATTTTTTATCTTCTCAGTAGCAACTATTTATATTGTAAACAGAAAACTAAAGGTTTTTGGAGTTAATTGCAAACATTTTATGCAGAGCAGAAAAGCACAAAAAAATAAGCATGGGTTTTAAAAATAGCTTTTATAAGATCTACCATGTAACTCTTGCGTCAAGTGATTTTAGAAATTATTATTCTTAGTATAGACTTTCCAGGAGCAATTATGTTTTTATGTTTTTAGCCCTCCTTCACAAGGTAAAGTATGAATTGAACAGACATTCTGTGTTTGTCCTGCTCATAATTGTTCTTAAGTGTGTCAGAATATCGGCTTATGTTGTGTTATTTAATAAACTAAGCATGTTAATGTTTCTCAGAACTTGTGTGTAAATGTTTGGCCATAGACCACAGGATCTTAGTATAGTCAATATATGAAAAGATCTGAACTTAAAGATGAACTTGAAGTAATTTTACTCCCAACATTTTGCTTAGCCATATTCTGTTGAATCTTCCTTCCAATATTTTGGACAGATCCCATGGGTTCCCTGTCATGTTTGGTTAGGGAAAATTCCAGTTGCATTTAATCCAAGTGGAAATATAATGCCTTTCTAAATTAAAGCCCGTCTCTTTTCTTGGCTTAGGGACTTGCTTTAAGGACAAGACTGGTCAGTCTTTTACTCATCCTCTACCTTGATTTTGAGTCCTCAATTTAGTACTAACTAAACAGGTCAGCATTGTGTGTATTTATGGAAAACATTTTTGAGTTTGGTACTAGAGACAGAGAAATGAATCAGCCCTGTTCTCTACTCTCAAAACAATCACAGATTGATGAAAGAGAAAGACATTAAAACAACTTCATTACAATGTCATGTGATAAGAGCAACAATGAAGAGATAAAGCTAATATAATAATGAACATAGAAGTCAGCTCTTCCCAGAGTGGATTTCAGGGAAGAGTCCATAGAAAAGCAGTTGGAGCTGTGTTTTGAAATTGGCTTAGAAGATCAGGTAGAGAAAAGTTACTCTGGGAAGCAGTGACAATGTACACACAGACAAAAACAGACAGATATAATCTGATTTTTCTGAGAACGACATGTAGATATTATGTAAAATAAATGATGGCCAAAGTTATTAGAGTCTGAACTAAAAATAGCTCTTCAGTGCCTGGGGCCCACTCTCTAGTGTGAACATTCCATCGCCATGGGTTTCACTTTGTTATATAGTGAACACAGCTGAATCCCACATTGTAGTATCTAGTGTGAGAACTTTGGAGAATTCGGAAAGAAAGGCCCATAGCATTGGAATTCTTAAAGGAGACTTGAAAATTTATTGAGATGAATATATATTCACTCACTCATTCTTGTACTGTTTATCGTTGCTAAGTATATGTAAGCTACATGTTGGGGATTCACAGATTCAAGGCATAGTCACTCCATTTGAGAAATTGGCAGGCATGTAGAGCATGTAAAAAATGTGGGAAGTTCCTTAAGAAAGGGATAGAATGCATGGATTCCAGAGTAGGAGATCATCATTTCCAAGTAAGACGTCTAGTGGACAGCTTCCTTTATGCTTTAGTAAGTGGTGTTTGACCGAAGCCTCGAAAAGTAAGTATAATGTTGATAGGTTAGGGCAGGAGTTTAAGCAAAAACTTAGAAGGGAGAAAGTATAGGTAGGCATCCCTGGGGTATAGTGAGAAATTTGGCCCTTGCAGGAGAGTAGGAGGAATAAAACTGGGAAGTATGTTGAGGCTGGAAATAAATGGACTTGAATGTCAGGCAGAACATATTCACTGGTAATCAGTGGAGACTCACTGTTTTTTGAACATAAAAAAAAATATCAGAGTGTGTATTAGGAAACTTCCTATGACAACAATATGATGGTGAATTGAAGAGGGAGGAGCACAGAGAGCAGTTACAAGGCTACTGCAAGAGCACAGGAGAGGAGTTTTGAGGGTAACAGAAACTGCATAGGTAGAATAGAATTTGTGAAGTATGACATGGTGGGATATGGTGGTGGCAAAAGATGAGAGAGAAATCAGAGGAAGAACTGGTTGTGAGTTGAAGAGAAGAGAGAGCTGCCTATATTAAGCTGTATCCTATATCCACGTTTAAGAGTTGGTTGAGCTGTGGCACACAAATACACATGACACAGCTTCATCATGTGTGTTGGCAGTTGTAAGAATGAAATCCATGCAACAAGCTGGTGACCAATTGGTCCCCTAGAGAGTATATTATTTGAAAAATCAAGAATTCAGAAAGATAGGACCACAGTAACGCACTTTGCTTTTGGACAGCTGTGCTCCACGTTTGACCTGCATCAGCAGATTCGGATACTAACGTCCTGGCATTCACATACTGCATGCTACTGCAGTTTGACAGTGAAGAGTTTTGCTTTGCCCAAAATGTTAACTCCTGAAACAAAGGAACATTTATCCCAAATTAGTTATCCCTCATTTTATCAACAGAAAATGTTATCTTTTTATAGGGAGAAAAGAGCTACTGTGATTCTCACCCATTAGGTTGAACTATAAGAAAGTTACTGTCATGGAGATCAAAAATGGTCAAATACCACAATGCTTCAACCTCCATATTCCCAATAAGAGTGATATAGTGGAAAGAACATCAAGTAAAGCACAAAGAAAACCTGACTTCTGGTTCTGATTCTCCCATTAGCTAGATATATGATCACTATCAGTCAGTTCAATTTCAAAGCATGGAACAAGTAGAGAACCAAAGAATTATAGAGCCAGGAGATACCTGTGAAAGAAGCTTATTTTATCAGAACAGGCAGCCATTATTAATAGTAGTATTGTCACTCATTCAGTATCAACTATAGGGACCGTAGATTGTACTGGTGAAGGATACAGATTCTGAAGCCAGATTACTTGGTTCGGATCCTGGATCCATCACTTACTATGTCCGTGAATTGGGTCGTTAACCTGTCTGCTTCAGTTTCCTCACTGGCAAAATGAGGATAATAAGAGTACTACCTTACTGGATTGTTGTGAGATTTAAAACAGTTAATACATATAAAGTTTACAGGATAACATCTACTCCATAATAAGCACTTTATCCATAGTTGCTATTATTATCGATTATGAAAGCTCTTTGCTGGAAGATTCTTGCTACCTTCTCTTTTCATTCAGCCAAAATGGACTAGTGCTAAACTGTCAGTGGTCAACTTTGAAACCATGTACAAATCCCTAGGGATAGGAATCAATAGTGACAGTAGCTAATTGTGTTGCTCAAATATGGGGAATCTTAATTGAAAGAAATCAATGGTATCAAGGAACAAGATAAAGGCCCAACTGGAGAAGTTTAAAATGGAAAATAACAAGGGCTAAATTACACTTGAAACTTTCGATCGGGTCATCAGCTGGTACAGAACAGAGTGTTTTATTGCAGAAAAGTAACCAAGCAACTACTGTACAGAAAAGCAGTCACGTTTTAGGAGTTGCTGGTGGTATGGAAGCACTTAGCTAACATTAAGCCCAATTAGTGATGGGATATACTCTCCAGCCACTTTAGCCAAGGGGAAGGGAAAAACAGCTATTGAAATCTGAGAATACTGGAGTGAGGGGAGAAATCAGCTTCAAGGTCAACTGCTAGGAATGAACAAATTCAGTTTTGCCTCTCAATCCTTTGCCTTTTATTTGTTGCATGCCCTTTCTCTTTGCCCTTACTTAGCTCACAGAATAACTTCCAGCTCTCCCAGCCACAGATGCTCTCCAAGATTGCTGCAAAATAGAAATTGCTCATAGTTCTTTGTGCACAGCACACAATGGGGACAACATTAAATATACGTTTTCTCTCCACGAAGAATGTTTGCACTAAAGCTTTGGGCCTCATGTCACAAAAATGCATAAACAATTTTATTTTAAATTTTAAAGATCAGCATTTGCTTACTCAAATAAATCTTGTCATTTGGGTTTCTCCTTCTTATTGTAGCATCAAGGTCAACAATCAACAAACTCATTAGGACTTACAAGCATCTTTGATTAATATTCCTTGTCTAATTCCCTGAGAAAGGTACTATATCTTCTAGCTTAATGAAGACAAGGCTGAGTTATTTAGGTGTTTGTTAGTGAAGCTTATTTGCATATAATTAACTAGATTCTCTGTTTATAGCAAGCAGTAAAAATTTTGTACCAATGGATGTACTTTTCACCAGCTTCTACACGATTAACCAAATGCTTTTGTTCCACTGGAAACTTTGATTGAAAGGTTATTTTTTCTATCTATCAATTAAAATCAGACATACTCGTGTAAAAATTGGTTGGACTCTTTCTTGAGAGCAATTTTCATATTTCTCCTTTTTAAATTGATGAACTTTTCAAAAAGTAGTTTTAGGTTCACAGCTAAATTGAGTTGAAAGTATAGAGTTGCCACATACTCCCTATTGCCACATAAGCACAATCTCCCCTACTGTCAACATCCCACAAAAGAACGGTACATTTGTGATGACTGATGTGCCTGCATTGATGCATTATTATCCCCGAAAGCCCATAGTTTACATTAGAGTTCACTCTTGGTGTTGTACATTCTATGGGTTTGGACAAATGTATAATGACGTGTATCCACCATGGTGGTATCATTCAGAATAGTTTCACTGCCTTAAAATCCTCTTTGCCCTGCCTAGTCATCCCTCCTTCACTCTCCCAACCTCTGGCAACTGTTAATCTTTTAATTGTCTCCGCAGTTTTGCCTTTTCCGGAATGTCATATAGTTGGAGTCATAGAGTATGCAGCCTTTTCAGATTGGCTTCTCCCACTTAATCATATGCATTTACGTTTCCTCTATGTCTTTTCATGGCTTGACATCTCATTTATTTTTAGCAGTGAATAACATTCCATTGTCTGGATGTACAGCCATTTATTTATCCATTCATCTACTGAGAGAAAACTTGGTTGTTTCCAAGTTTGAGCAATTATGAATAAAACTGCTATTAACATCCTTCTGCAGGTTTCTCCCACGTGGAAGGCTAGAGAGGCTGGAGTTGAGTATTCCCTGCCCACCTCCTTCCCCAAGTAGGTTAGGCTCTGATCAAACCCCAGCAGATTTGTTATCAGGTAACAGAGTTTTTCCTGAGGGCAGGCCTTGTTAGAAGCACAGAATGCCCTGGTGTCTTACAACATTGTTCCTTTTCCGTCCCCTTGCCAGAAGCATAAAGGCATTTTTGTCTGATATTCACTGTGAGGAGCTGGTAGAGCTCCTGGAAGTAAAACTCACAAATGTGTGGGGGCCCCCCTGCGACTGAGTCCCCCTAGAGTTCCTAACTCTCAGAGTTGCCCGCACTGAGCCTCCCAGAATTTGTCAATGATAGTTCGGGCTCTCCTACCTTGGCCCTGATTCCCACAAAGATTTCTGCCTGTGGATTTCCTCTGCAGTCAGGCTGTGATTCTCTGTACCCACCTGTCAGTTCTCCGAATTTTGGGGGACAGTGGTTTGCCCTGCAACGTCACTTCTCCGATGAATCTAAGAAGAGCTGTTGATTTTTCATCTTTTTATTTGTTGTTAGGATGGAGTGGCGACTTCTAAGCTTCTTCCATGCCAGACTGGAAAGCTTGTTCGCCTTTGAAATATCACATATATTTTGATTTATGAAGGCAGAAGAATAGAAAAACAAAAGGACACAAATTAACAAATTATAGAAGTAGTGAATGTGAGGAATAGGAGGTCTCAGACCTGATTAGGTTACAAACTGGTAAAAATTGACCAGGTTTTGTCTTTTGATTAGCTTCAATTACTGCTCAGGTGAGGTGAGTTATTTAAAGGTTTCCTCCACTATACGTTGTATAACTGCTTTAAGAAGATGATGGTCTGGATTTGAATATTAACTCCAAGAAGGCAAGGACTTTGTATCTTTGGCCTGGTGTCTACTCATGGGTTGAATGAGGAAAGGAAGCAAAGGGTGAGGGAACATAAAAGCATTGTAAACTCTAGAGTATTAATAAACGTAAGGCAGACCCTTTCAAAGGCTTCCATCAAACTGCTGCAGAGAGGAATGCAAATTCTGGGAGTGTTGAGGCTGTAGTCAAGAATTATATCCCTCCCTTGAGCACAAAATGTTTTTAATCTCAAGTGTTATCTCAGAAATAAGTTTAAATATTACATAATCAATCTAACTTTGTTCTACTATAAAATAAAATTTTACAACTTCTGAGTCGAGTGGATGCTGCCAAAAGGTGTGTTGTATTTGTTCTGTGACCTCAAGGAATCTCTAGCCAGCTGGTAAGTAACCTAGGGGTCTGGGTTTTCTCATTTCAAAAGCTTAGCGTAAGGTATCATTGTCATAAATTCATGTCACAGAACTATGGGATCAGATTGCAAACTACAGTATTCACTAAAAAAGATGAATATTTATCACCCTGCCAAGCAAAGATATCACATGGCTATTTTATCAAATGATATCATATGTAATCTAAAGAATTGATAAAAATTGACGAAAGCCTATAAAGTCTGCCTAAGCTGAACAATATTTCTTAACATTTTTCAGTTCTTAGATTCTTTTGAGAATGTGATGAAAGCTATGAACACTCTCCTGAGGAAAAACAGATATAAGCAGATAAACTAACATTTTTCATTCAATGTTCATGAATCCTCTACAGGCCTGCACTCCAGGCTGAGAACTCCTATTATGTAGATTATAAAATGGATTAATCATGATGATAGCAAACATTAAACATTCTAAAATGAAAGTGTGATGCATGGTCTCTACCGCCTTCTCCTCTTCCTCTTTGTTTTGAGAAACAATATAGGTGTTGGTGTCTAAATCGGGTGGGTTATTTTTCTTAATACAAGTATGTGGTAAAAATTACTAATGGTACAAAAGGTTATACAGTAAAAATTTTCTCTCTTTCAGAGGTTACAACTATTGTTTCTTTTGTATCTGCCAAGAGATACGCTATGCATACACAAACATGTTTCATATATATATACACACAGATATAATGTATGCATACACACATACGCTTATGCTAAAAATACTTGCACACTTTACAGACTGTTCTATGACTTCATTTTTCCTCTCAATAACAATGTATTACAGATATGCTCAACGTTTTTAACATTGCAGAGTATTCCATTTACACACCATTGTTTACTTACCCCACATCCTATTGATATACATTTAGGTTTTTTGTGATCGTTTAAAACTAAAACCAATGAAGCAATAACAACCTTGTAGGTATGTCTTTGTGCACATGGGAATTACTCTATCTTAAACATAATGAAAGAGCTGGGGTGGCTGTGAAATGACTGGCATTTGTTCGCAGACTCGCCACGTTCAGCACAGCACATTTAGTCATAATAATGCTGTACGGAAATTAATTCATTATATTCATGCCACCTCAGGGTACCAATCATCGTTTCTATTCTTGCTTCTATGTCTCTCATTGTAGCTTGATTCTGTAAGGGAACAGAAACGAGGCTGAGCCTTAATTATGTTTCAGCCTCTAGCTTGCCTGAATTACAGACAAGCTTTCAAGGCTCTGTCCCACCCTGCCTGCATGTCCTTCCCAGAGCAGCTGTCCAGCATTTCCTGAACACTGACTATTGTCTGCAGGGGTAGTTGGCAATGGCTCACACTGAGAGTCTCTGTGGGTGTGGCGGCAGTGGAGTGCTGACTCCCTGGATTTCTGGTACATAGATTTTCTTATTGTGAAAAGAAAATCAAGACATTATGAGAACAAAAAGGCATAACTGTCAGGTTTCTCTAATTGATTGAGTGAAGGTGCTTGGCTATACATCAAGGCCAACAAATTGCCCTATGATTGGAGACTGTTCCTGTTCTGGAAGAAAGCAAGCATTCAAGACACTTTCAAGCTTAAGCCATAAATTATCTCAGTATCAACGCTCCTTTGTTACTCATGTAGGCACTTCCAACAATTTTGCATATGGTAGATAAATGCTAATCTTTGTTTCAGTTGAAATCAATTACTTTCCCCTGGATATGCTGATTTGCTATTTTTATCTTATCCTATGTCCAGCTTGCACATTGGCAGTGGTTTACTTCTGGTGCTTGACCCTCTGCTTAATATGACCCCATTGGTGCTTCCAGACCGCACACTGTTCACAACAGTTATGATTCTCAGCACTCCTAGATGTGTCTCCAATCCAACTGGCCTGTCTTCTTTGGATGGACTCTATTCTTGTATTGTCTCTCACATTGTTTTCCGCATTCACAAGTGATTGGGCTATCAGGGCAGAAGTCAGAAGTGGAAAACAGGAAGTAGAAAGCAGAGCGATCACATAGGTTTTAGAGGTCAGAGTAGAACATGAGTCAGGTCAGGCAGCCTCAGAAGAGAGTATACCAGCAGGAGGTCAGGATTCAGTCAGATGACTTACAACAAAGATCCAAAAATCAAACTCAAGCAAAGTGGGCTAACAGCCAGGAAAATTGACATGGACAAAGAGAGCCATAGGTGTTGAAGGGGAAGATAAAAGGGATGAGAAGAGACGAGGAATGAATGCCAGTAAAAGATCTTATAACTCATTCGGTAAATCATGCCTACTATGTATTGGAAACTCCACTAGGCACTGGAGATACAATGGGAAAAACCTCACAAAAATTCCTGTTCTCCTGGAGCTTATCTGAAACAAGGTGTCTCTTCATATAATTAAAGAGAAGGAAGGATCAAATCTCTTTGCATGAATGACCTGAGATTTGTCTATAGAAATCATTTATAATGCTTGGATTGTATAGGGCAATATTTTTAAAAGTATCTTTTATGGAAAATAATCCTATAGGCTTAAAAAAAAGTTTCTGTGTTCAAATATACTTAATAAATTCTAGCAAAGATTAAACAGATTTTTCAAAACTCTGGAATTATCAGTACCTTTAATAGGCCAGAATGCCATGTGAATTTACAAGAGAGCTGTACATTTTGAGTGTTTTCTAAACCTACATATTCATTGAACCCTTTTTTAATTGAGTATCTTCTGGAACTGTTATTTCCTAAAGCACATTTTGACAAATGCTGATGTAGGGAATAGGGGAGTAGGATAAAAAAAGATAACTCTTGTCACCTGATGCCTGCAATGATTTCTATGGCTCCCCTTGATCCTCTACTTCCAGTACTTCTTGTGACGATATCGACTTTGTGTGGGGACAACTTCAGCTACTTAACTTTCCTCCCTTCATCTGTCATGAAAGCCATTGGACCACATGGAGAAAATCTGTGAATTCTTTTCTGCAGCATATGGAGAAGTCACTGTTAGATGCTAGTGGAAAAAATGGCAGGTGCCTCCCTTCTTTCTGGAGTGGCTGATGACTTTATACATGAAGGAAGTGCTACCATCTGTATGTGAAATCAGCTGTCACCCCAAATGTGAAAATGTGTGAAGTGGCTATCCCAGATTGCCATTCTGCTTTGACAGGTGGAGTAGTAGAAGGTTTTTCTCTAAATCTGCGTTATAAAACATCCTTTCTAATATAAGTTAATCCCTTCCCATCGCTTCCAAGTAAAATTCCTTTCATCCATATCTAAAATGTATCCTTCAGAGTCTTAATTTTGAGGAAATCTCATAATTGCCCATGGCTGCCTGCGGCATATCTATTTTCTTTAGAAGAATTTGATATATGGGGTAAAATGTATATACTTACATGAAAAATCTATTATTTGAATTGTGTTTGCTAGGTTTTGAGAAAAAGGAATAACACATTTTGAGAGTTGTTCTATTTTCTACTTTTGTATAAAAGGTTGTTTTATGACTGCTAGTGAAGTATATTTTTTCACTGTTTTCATAATTCCAGGAATAATTCATCCAACTAATTGCCCTGATATATAATAGAATCTACAGCACTCGGTCTGTCTCCTTATAATCAAAACAACAGAGAAGTCATTGAAGAAAATACCCAAGCCCTGAAAGATAACTGTATGAAGTATGTCTGATATGAAAGGGAAAGAGGGAATGCCCCTATTGATAGTTTTATTAAGGCATAAATGTTGTTTTCAGAAATAATGAAGAAATAAGAATGCCTTTCTTTAGAGCTCATGATGACAGGTTCAATCGCTATGTTAAATTGGTACAGCTGTCAATCTAGTAGGTCTTGAAGGAACATGGTTAACTTCATTGTTCAATAGATTGAAAATAAAATAAGGTGTTGATTAGCCTTGGTATCTATGTAATTCATCTGGGTATTTTGACAATCCATATCCAGTCTGGCACTAATTAATGTATGATTCATGAGGAGTGAGAGTTCAGTGGCTAAATGTCCTAATTGTCACAAAAATTTTCTACTTCGGGTGACAAGAAGCAGAAATATGGGCAAATCACTTGTCTGTGAT
Organism: Equus quagga; assembly: GCF_021613505.1. Classification (NCBI taxonomy): domain Eukaryota; kingdom Metazoa; phylum Chordata; class Mammalia; order Perissodactyla; family Equidae; genus Equus; species Equus quagga. The sequence continues at coordinate 160,788,218 of NC_060268.1, read as the reverse complement.
GATAAGCATCATGGTGAATTAAAAAGTAAAGATCAAAATGTGTGTAAAAGGAGTTAACTGGAATGGACAGCACGCTCTCTCAATACCCTTTCCTTCTCAGACACGGTTGGGAAAAAGGCAAAGGGAGGCCGCAGGGATGTAAACAACTGAAGATAACTGGCATAGCTTTTGGAAAGCAGTATGGCAGGAGGGAAAAAGTCTGACTCTCAACCTTAGATGGACCTAGGCTAGGATCTCAGTTCTAACGTCATTTATTAGAACAATTCTGTGACCTTAGGCATGTCTCAGAATCATCATCTATAAACATACATTTTTGGCAGGATAAAATGAGATAACATGGAAAACAAATCAGACACAGTGATTGAGTGATTATCGAATAGTGAATGCTTAATAAAAATTGTTTTTCCTTTCCATCCCTCCCATCACATTTATATTTAAAATACATGCCTATTTTATATCTCTAAGTTTCTTCTTGCTTGTCAAATCTCACTTTCATGTGACCCAGATTCAACTTTGATTTCATGTGTTGTGCATTATGGCATACATATATATAATATATATTAATATAAGATATAAAATAAAATTGGTATATATATAAAAATTGGTAATAGCACCATATTAAGAGAATAGATTTATAGAGATAATAAGACAGCAAGCATCATGTTTAACAGTTAAAAGAGGTAGAAAACAAAACAGGAATGTCTTAGGAAAACTTAAAAACAGCCAGTTCATGGTCTCCTGCCTCTACTCTTCTATCGTAGAGCTTCCTTGTTTCCACTGTCAGCCTGAGGACTATAATGAGCACCATTATACTACTTCTCTGTCTTCTTTTTCCACTTCCTTTCCCTACAGACATATATGAAAGCCTGACCTAGCTCAGAGAGGACAGGATGAGTTAAAGTGCCAGTCTTTCCAGGTTTCAAATGTCATCATTAGTGTATAGATGTCTACAGCTTTTTTTTTTAAAGATTTTATTTTTTTCCTTTTTCTCCCCAAAGCCTCCCATACATAGTTGTGTATTCTTCAATGTGGGTCCCTCTAGTTGTGGCATGTGGGACTCTGCCTCAGTGTGGTTTGATGAGCAGTGCCATGTCCGCGCCCAGGATTTGAACCAACGAAACACTGGGCCGCCTGCAGCGGAGCATGTGAACTTAACCACTCGGCCTCAGGGCCAGCCCCTCTACAGCTTTTTAAAGTAATTTAAAACTCTTTATATTTACTTCTCATTATATCTTCCCTAAGAACCTCTTTTCTTAGAAATAGATGCTCATTATTTCCTTTAACTCATGAGACCACAGAAGCGTAGACAGAGTAAGTAACTTCCTCTTCCACTGAGCAGCCCAAAGCGAGGCAGAAGTCAAGCCTCCTGATTCACGGGTGTGTCTTTCATCATTCCATCTTTCCTTGTACAATCCAAAGTTCAAGTCAAATTTCTAATGAAGTTCTAACTAGAACACTCTGGAGTGGGAGAATATGCTAAAATTCTTACATCTGTGCTTCCTCATATCTATTGACTTTAAACACATATAATTGAGTTGGTTGACAGACCAGTTAAAACACAATTACATTGGGGCCGGCCCGGTGGTGCAGTGGTTAATTGAGCACATTTCGCTTTGGCGGCCTGGGGTTCGTCACTTCGGACCCTGGGTGTGGACATGGCACCACTTGGCACGCCATGCTGTAGTAGGCTTCCCACATATAAAGTAGAGGAAGATGGGCATGGATGTTAGCTCAGGGCCAGTCTTCCTCAGCAAAAAGAGGAGGATTGGCAGCAGTAAGCTCAGGGCTATTCTTCCTAAAAAAAATAAATAAATAATAAAATAAAATAAAATACAATTACACTTTCTCCCTGGCAGAATCCCACCTTTGAGACTAATTTGTGGAGAGCAATCAAGCAATAATCCTCCTTTTCAATCCCATTAGGTAGACTCTATGAAGTCTACATAACCTATGCTGAGATTCTGGTAATTGACAGGAGGGCTTAAGATAGGGCATGTGACCTTAGATTTAATATGGAATTGCAAACTTTTATTCATTCATTATCTAAATTTTAGGGATAAAAAGAAAACAATTATTATCTAATCAAAGTCTCTCATTTCACAGAGGGAACTTGGTCCAGAAAGTGAATTGAGCTGCCCAGAAAAGCCCACAGTTAGTGGTTGTTTTTTTACTAAAATCTGGATAGTTTGACTCTTCTGATGCTGGGTTCAGTATTCTTTCATCTTTTTACTGTATCTCACAATGGCTTTTTTAAACCTACATAACTCTACATAGTTCCTCACAACTTACAACTTTGATATCATATTCTGATGAGGTGCTGAGTTCCATGAAGTGTACTTGATTTCTGACCACCTACAATCCTTTTTAAAATTGCTGATGCCTGAACTAGCCCAGGGCAGTCATATTTATAATTTTGTTTTTTTCAGCTTTATTGAGGTATACGTATATACAATATTTGCACCTATTTAATGTATACATTTTGCTGAGTTTGCACATATGCATGTACCTATGATATCATCTCCCCAATCAAAGTAATAAACACATTTATCACTTCCAAAAGATTTCTTGTGTCCACTTGCTGTGCATGTGTGTGTTAAGAACACTTAGCATGAAATCTACCTGCTTAATGAGTTTTTAAGTGCACAAGTAGCATCTCTTTTAAAATGATCTGTTGGACAGTAGAGCGCTATAGTTAACAATACTGTATTGTTTACTGAAAAATTTGCTAAGAGGCTAGATCATGTATTAAGCGTTCTCATCACAAAAAATAAATAAATAGAGAAAGAGGGAAGGAGGAAACTTTTAGAGGTGATGAATATGTTCATGGCATAGTTTGCAGTGATGGTTTCATGGGTGTATACTCATCTCCAAACTCATCAAGTTGCATACAATAAATATGTACAGCTTTTTGTGTGTCTATTGTACCTCAATAAAGTGGTTTTGGGTTTTTTTGGTGAGGAAGATTGGCCCTGAGCTAGCATCTGTTGCCAATCTGAGCTAACATCAGTGCCCATCTTCCTCTATTTTTTATATGGGATGCCGCCACCACATGGCTTGATGAGTCATGCATGTCCACCCAGGGATCCGAACCTGTGAACTCCAGGCTGCTGAAGCAGAGAGTGCAAACTTAACAACTATGCCACTGACTGGCCCACTAATGTGCTTTTTTAAGAAAGAAATAAAGACAGAAGAAAGACCTATGAGGTTTTTAAAAAATATATATTCCCATCTCTACCGTAGAACTAGCAAATCAAAATTTCCAGACATGATGTCTAAAAACAAAAATAGAGAGATCTTGTCAAGATAGCGGTGTAAGCAGACTCTGAACTCATCTCCTCCCATGAACACAACCAGATTACAACTATTTTTGGAAAAATTACCCCGGATTGAAAACTGAAAACTGGATAAAAAGAACCCCCACAACAAGGGACAGTGCTGACTAAGGGAGAAGAGGCAGAAATTCCTCCTGGAGAGGAAAAAAGCCACCTTTGGGAGCAGCAGAGCTTCTCAGCTGGCCAGGCGGGAGCCACCCTAAGGTACACAGCCCTCCCTGGAGGAGTAAGTTCCGGAATGGGGGCCGATACTGCTATAAGCCTCCTTCAGGCTTAACCCAGCTGAGACGGGGGTCTTACCGTCTGGATTTGCTGGCTATTAACTGCAGCAAGGATACCCCCAGAAAATCTATTGGCCAAAAGCCAAAAAGACCCCGGTCTTAAAGGGCCCATGCACAAACTCACTGCAGCAACTTAAAATCACCAGAGAGAAGGCTGACAGTCCTTTGGTGAAAGGAGACTCTCCTGGTGGGCTCTGGGGGCCTCTTGGTGAGCGGAGGGACCTCTTCAGAGACTGAGACATTGGTGGGGGCCATTGTTCTGAACTGGTCCAGGCATGCTGACACAGACCCCAGTGGGCGCCATTGAGGTTCATCCCTTGGCCTGTTAGCCCGGGGTCTGCCACACCCACTAGAGCACAGATTTAATCCAGTTCAGCCAGGGCAGGCAACCCACCCTAGGGACTGGCCCCACCTAACAGCAAGCCCTCAGGCTACTTTTCAGCCTGCATTGACTGGGTGCCTTGATCCTCTACAGGTAGGCAAGGGTGTCTGCCTCTGTGGGGCAGGGCCTGTGTGAGGACCAGGTGAACAGTGGGGGGCATTGGTGGAGAGGTGGGGGCCTCTGTAGTGCAGTGTCGGGGTATGCTCCAGAGGGTTGAGAAGTTTGCATGGACCAGGACTATGTTGACGGTATATGTGGTCCTGTAGGGGCTGAGGCTTATCAGCGGCAGAAGACCTGTGCTTCACAAATAGCCATAAAAAGGATCATCCCCACTTTCCAAAGCCTGAAACAATTAAGTACCCCCATGCCTAGGGCTAGCCCCACTCAGCTGCACTCCTAAGAGAATTGACAACAGCCTTGTAGGCCTAAGGCCTATCGCAACTATAAGCCCCTGAGCCTAGCAGCCAGCTACACTGGGTACCAGCCCAATTAAGAGGAAAACTGCAATAGGAGTGTGCTGATAGACTTTGTAGCCAATGGTACTGAGGCTCCCCAAAGTGGATTTACAAACAGCTGGCCAGGGAAGGAAACACTAGACTCCCTGGGTATGTGCAGTGGGAGCAACCCTGCCACAGCAGAAGGACACAAGTAGCCCACAAAGAGGTCACTCCTGGAACTTCAGGACTGGTGATGAGAGGGAAGCACACTGCTGGGCCTCATAAGGCGTCTCATACATAAGGCCACTTCTCCAAGATCAGGAGACATAGCCGACTCACCTAATAAATAGAAATAAGCACAGAGAAAGCGGCATAATAAGGAGACAAAGGAATACTTTCCAAGCAAGGGAACAGGACAAAACCCCAGAAAAAGGACTAAATGAAACAGAAACAAGCAACCTACTTGACAAAGAGTTCAAACAAAATATCATGAGGATGCTCACAGATATTGGGAGAAGACTGGATGAACACAGGGAGCTCATCAGCAAAGAACTGGAAGATATTAAAAAAACAATCAGAAATGAATACTACAATACTGGAAATGAAAAATTCACTAGAGGGACTCAATAGCAGAGGATGCAGAATAACAGATCAGCGAGCTAGACGAAAGATTAGAGGAAATCACCCAAGCAGAACAGAAAAAAGAATAAGACAGAATGAGAACAGTCTAAGGGGACTCTGGGACAATATCAAGCATGCTAACATTCAGATTATAGGTGTCCCAAAAGGGGAAGAAAGAGAAAAAGGGGCAGAAAATTTATTTGAAGAAATAACAGATGAAAATTTTCCTAATCTGAGCAAGGAAACAAACACCCAAGTTCAGGAAGAACAGAGAGCTCCAAACAAGGTAAGCCCAAAGGGGTCCACACCAAGACATATTATAATTAAAATGTCCAAAATTAAACATAAGGAGAGAATCCTAAAAGCAGCAAGAGAAATGCCACAAGTGACATACAAAGGAAAGCCCATCAGGCTATCAGTGTTCTTCTCAGCCAAGACCCTACAGGCAAGAAGAGAATGGTATGATGTATTTAAAATGCTAAAAGGAAAAAACCTACAGCAAAGAATACTCTATCTATCAAGATTGTCATTCAGAATGGAAGGAGAGATAAAGAGCTTCCCAGACAAGCAAAAATTAAAGGAGTTTATCACCAAGAAACCTGTTCTACAAGAAATGCTGAAGGGACTTATTTAAGTGCGAAAGCAATGACCACAAATAGAGATTAAACAAAAATTATCAAAAACACAAAACAACAACAACAACAAACCAGGCAATAAAATCACTTGTAAAGGTAAAAATATAGTAAAGAAAGCAGATCAACTACCTGTGAAGATAATATGAAGGTTAAAAGACAAATGTACTAAAATCACCTATTTCAATGATAAGAGAGTAATGGATAGACACACACTAAACAAGAGACTATATATGATTTGAAAAACATAAAATGTGGGAGGAGGGGAGTGAAAAAGTACAGCTTTTAGAAAGAGGTCAAGCTAAAGAATCTATCAACTCGATATAGACTGTTATATACATAGAATATTAAATAGGATACTCATGATAATCACAAATCAGAAACCTATAATAAGCAAGAAAAAAAGTAAGACAAAAGAAATCAAACGTATTACTAAAGATAGCCATCAAACTACAAGGGAAGAGAGCAAGAGAAAAAGAAAGGAACAGAGAAGAACTACTAAAACCCAGAAAAAAGTAACAAAATGGCAATAAATACATATTTATCAATATTAAGAAGATCGAAATAATACCATGCATCTTTTCTGACCATAAACATATGAAACTAGAAATCAACTACAGGAAGAAAAGCCACAAAAATGTAGAGATTAAACAAAATGCTGCTGAACAATGATTGGGTCAATGAAGAAATCAAAGGAGAAATCAAAAAATTCCTGGAGACAAATGAAAATGAAAACACGACATGCCAAAATCTGTGGGATACAGAAAAACTGGTTCTACGAGGGAAGTTTATAGCAATTCAGGCCTACCTCAACAAAGAAGAAAAACCCCAAATAGATAATCTAAAAGCACATCTAAAGGTACTGGAAAAAGAACAACCAACAAAGCTCAAAATCAGCAGAAGGAAGGAAATAATAAAAATCAGAGCAGAAATAAATGATATAGAGACTAAAAAAAATAGAAAAAATTAATGAAACCAAGAGCTGGGTCTTTGAAAAGATAAACAAAATTGATAAACCCTTAGCTAGACTCACCAAGAAAAAAAGAGAGAAGACTCAAATAAATAAAATCAGAAAGGAAAGAGGAGAGATTACAATGGATACCTCAGAAATAAAAAAGATAATAAGAGAATACTATGAAAAGCTATCTGCCAACAAATTGGATAATCTAGAAGAAATGGGTAAATTCTCAGAAACTTACAACCTTCCAAAACTGGACCAAGAAGATGTAGAAAATTTAAATAGACTGATCACCAGTAAGGAGATCGAAACAGCAAAGAAAAACCTCCCAAAAAGCATAAGTCCAGGACCAAATGGCTTCCCTGGTGTATTCTACCAAACATTCAAAAAAGACTTAATACCTATCCTTCTCAAACTCTTCCAAAAAATTGAAGAGGAAGGGAGGCTTCCTAACTCCTTCTATGAAGCCAACATTATCCTGATACCAAAACGAGACAAGGACAACACAAAAAAAGAAAATTACAGGCCAATATCACTGATGAACATCGATGCAAAAATCCTCAACAAAATACTTGCAAGTCGAATACAACAATACATTAAAAAGATCATACATCATGATCAAGTGGGTTTCATTCCAGGGATGCAGGGATGGTTCAACATCCACAACTCTATCAACGTGATACACCACATTAACAAAATGAAGAATAAAAATAACATGATCATCTCAACAGATGCAGAGAAAGCATTTGACAAGATACAGCATCCATTTATGATAAAAACTCTAAATAAAATGGGTATAGAAGGAAAATACCTCAACATAATAAAGGCCATATATGACAAACCCACAGCAAATATCATTCTCAACAGAGAAAAACTGAAAGCTCTCCCTCTAAGAACAGGAACCAGACAAGGATGCCCACTGTCACCCCTCTTATTTCACATAGTATTGGTAGTCCTAGCCAGAGCAATCAGGCAAGAAAAAGAAATAAAAGGGATACACATTGGAAACGAAGAAGTGAAACTGTCACTCTTTGCAGACGACATGATTTTATATCTAGAAAACCCTAAAGATTCCACTAAAAAACTTTCAGAAACAATAAAGGAATACAGTCAAGTCGTGGGATACAAAATCAATGTGCAAAGATTGGTTGAATTTCTATACACTAACAACGAAGTAGGAGAAAGAGAAATTAAGAATACAATCCCATTTACAATTGCAACAAAAAGAATAAAATACCTACAAATAAACTTAACCAAAGAGGTGAAAGATCTGTACACCGAAAACTATAAAACATTGTTGAAAGAAATCGAAGAAGACGCTAAGAAATGAAAAGATATTCCGTGCTCTTGGATTGGAAGGATTAACATTGTTCAAATGTCCACACTTCCTAAAGCAATCTATAGATTCAACGCAATCCCTATCAAAGTTCCAACATCATTTTTCACAGAAATAGAACAAAGAATCCTGAACTTTATATGTAACAACAAAAGACCCCGAATAGCCAAAGGATTCCTGAGAAAAAAGAACAAAGCTGGAGGTATCACACTCCCTGATTTCAAAATATACTACAAAGCCATAGTAACCAAAACAGCATGGTACTGGCACAAAAACAGACACAGTGATCAATGGAACAGAATTGAGAGCCCAGAAGTAAACCCACACATTCATGGACAGCTAATATTTGACAAGGGAACTGAGAGTATATGATGGAGAAAGGAGAGTCTCTTCAATAAATGGTGTTGGGAAAACTGGACAGCCACATGTAAAAGAATGAAAGTAGACCATTCCCTTACACCAGGCACAAAAATCAACTCAAAGTGGATTAAAGACTTGAATGTAAGACCCGAAACCATGAGACTTGTAGAAGAAAACATAGGCAGTATGCTCTTGGACATCGGTCTTAACAACATATTTTCAAGTACCATGTCTGACTGGGCAAAGGAAACAAAAGAAAAAATGAACAAAGGGGACTACATCAAACTAAAAAGCTTCTGCACAGCCTAGGAAACCATCAACAAAACTCAAAGACAACCTAACAATTGGGAGAAGATATTTGCAAACCATATATCAGATAAGGGGTTAATATACAAAATATACAAAGAACTCATACAGCTCAACAACAAAAAAACCAAGGATCCAATTAAAAAATGGGCAAAGGATCTGAACAGAGATTTCTCCAAAGAAGATATATGGATGGCCAACAGGCATATGAAAAGATGCTCAACATCATTAGCTATCAGGGAAATGCAAATCAAAATTATAATGAGGTATCACCTCACTCCGGTCAGAATGTCTATAATTAACAAGGCAAGAAACAACAAATGTTATAGAGGATGTGGAGAGATGGTAACCCTCGTACACTGCTGGTGGGAGTGCAAACTGGTGCAGCCACTATGGAAAGCAGTTTGGAGTATCCTCAGAAAATTACGAATAGATCTACCATATGATCAAGCTATCCCACTGCTGGGTATTTATCCGGAGAACTTGAAAAGGCAAAGACATAAAGATACATGCACCCCTATGTTCATTGCAGCATTATACACAATAGCCAAGACTTGGAAGCAACCTAGGTGCCCATCAAGGGATGAATTCCTAAAGAAGATGTGGTATTTAGACACGATGGAATACTCCTCAGCCATAAGAAATGATGAAATCCGGCCATTTGTGACAACATGCATGGACCTTGAGGGTATTCTGCTGAGTGAAATAAGTCAGAGGGAGAAAGTCAAATACCATATGATCTCACTTATAAGTAGAAACTAAAAACAACGACAAACAAACACATAGCATTGGAGATTGGATTGGTGGTTACCATAGGGGAAGGGGGGAGGGGGGAGGGCAAAAGAGGTGGTTAGGATCACATGTGAGGGGATGGAGTATAATTAGTTTCTGGGTGGTGAACATGATGTCATCTACACAGAATTCGAAATATATTATGATGTACATCCAAGAGCTCTATGATGTTATAATGCAATGTTACTGCGATTAAAAAAATAAATAAAACAAAAGTAAACAAAATGTCTTAAGTTATTCTGTTACACTACACATGGGAGCTGCTTCACTAAGCTAAGTCACGGGCCATAAAATAAAAGCTTAATGGTTTTGGAGAAGATGCATCTTGGATTTGCCAACTAATCTGACAACAGAGAAACCTGGGATGAGTATTGCCCTTATTTCCGAGGTACTGAGGCCCCTGCCCTGGACACTGAGCTTTACAGCATCTGCTCTTACCCTTCTCTAGCTGTATCCCACCCCCTTCTCTGGGACAAGGAGTCCATAGAGAGAATGGCTATGTCTCCCGATGGTCTAGGCATGTATATTCCCTTCTAGACCATGCTCCAGGTACCTGGGATTCAGAAATTTCCCTGTTCAACCTGTTTCCAGTCTGTTTCAAAGCCTGTGAAAGCCTCTTTTCAAATCCAACCTATTGTGGGCGGACTGCCCCTTTATTGAGCATAACTGCTGGCCCAAGGTAGGGTAGGGATAAAGCCCAGATATGTAGAGGGATGTCCATATACACGCCAGCCAGGCCTGGTTGCAGGGAGAGAAGGATGAGAGTCATTCATTTATACTCATGTTCCAAACCCCTTGTATGTCAGGAGCAGTCTGTTTGGAGTTATCTGATATCATAAAGCATGGGAAGTCTACGAAGACTTGAAGTTTCTCAGATACCATGTTTTTGTTTTAATGATATCTTTAAAGTGTAATGAGAAACCAGTATGTTGGTTATGGAAAAACATGAACCAGGTGAAGTGTTTTTTTAGCGTTGCCCAAACTCAAACTGTCAAATTGCCTTCCACAACCATGACAGGCCACTCCAAACCTTCTCTTCCAAGGCAGTGCCCTTGGGTGAAAGCAACAAGGACAATTACCAAATATATCTTTGCTGTGTGGTGGGTGCCTGCTCTCTTCTTTCAGAATCTAGTCAGTTAATTCATGTTACCAGCTAACATATGGCCCTGGGCGTCAAACCTTACATGCACGTGGTCTGTGCACATGTCACCTTCCCTTCTTTGGCATTGTCTGATTCACCAAAAAGTCTTGTGAGGTAGGCGTGTCGGTAAAACATTACACTTTACAAATGAGGACGCTCATTCTGAAGCTTTTTTGGTTTCCTATTCAAATTTGCATCCCAATAATTGGTGGGGCCATGTCTAATTGGGGAGGACACAATTCAACCCATAACAGACACATTTTACTAAAGTTGTATACATGGTATTGTAGGGAGAAGATATTAGGGATGAAGAGACCAGAGGGGAGAGCATGTTTGGTTCTGTTTGTGACCGCAGTTTGGAGGTAGAAATATCCTTGGGTTTAGGAAGTTAGTAAGGAACATTTTTACTATGATCCATGTTTAAGAAGAACCACCTGAAGAATAAAAATTAAAGAGTAACTTTTACATCTGTAGAAGAAAATCAACATCTATTTTTAAAAGGCAGGAAAGTGGTGGAGGAGGAAAGATACAAAAAGGACAATGTGGCAAGTAGAAAATACAAAATAAGATTCAGAAATAAATCCAAATCCATTAGTAATGAAGTAATTATAATACATGTAAATAGGCTAAACTCACTGATCAAATGATAGTTTGTTAAGACTGAATAAAAATCAAGTTACACTAATATTGTTATAAAAGAATTACATTTAAAACAATTATTTTTTGTTTGAAAATAATGTATAAGCCAAAAGAAATCCAGGTTAGGAATTTTAATATCAAACCAAATTTAATGTAAGAGTAGATGAGAGAAAAAATGCATCAGAAGGATAAAAACGATTAACGTGTGTTGAATAATATCATTTTAAATCCATAATTAAGAGTCGACAGAACTATGTGAGAAAAAAATAAATGAACAATTCTAGTTTAATAATTAAAAATACCGTTTTCTGAAAGGAAGAACTCAAGCAAATACAAATAAACAAATATGTAGCAGATTTGAAAATCATGTACTTTATAGTCAACCAACATGGACTATTCACTCCCTCCTTATTTTCTACTTTCTCTTCTATTTATTTGCATTTTTATTCTCTCGTTAAATAACTATAGTTTTATAGATTTTAAAAATAAAAGAATACTTTTAGCAGTTTACATATCAATAAACATGAAAATCTAGATAAACTTGATACTTTTTGAGAAAGATAAAATGCTAAAGTTAGCTAAATATGAAATAAAAATGTGAATAACATGATAACAACAAAGACTTTAATTAGTAATGAAACTTCAAACTCTATTTCTGTCAAAAAGCCCATGTCTGGTTTAAAGGTGAGTTCTGCTAATTTTTCAAGAGACACATAATCCCAATCTTATATAAGAGGTTATGAAAAATAACATAAAGTAAAGAAGGAAGTTATTCAATTTCTTTAGTGAAGTTAATTGTAATCTTGATACCCGAACAAATTAAAGGTAGTGCAAGAAGAGAAATCATAGGCCAATTTCACTTTTAAATATCGATTTAAATATTTGAAGTTAAGTAAATCTATCAGAAGCATAATACTATGTTAAAAATAATACATTGTGAACCAATGGGTTTATTACAGAAATGTAATCATGTTTTAGCACATACATCTCTCAAAATATGCAGAAATATGATAATGTTCTATATGAACTTATGATAAAAATAGACAATTTTGAACAAAAGATAATTTCCTTAACTTAGTTTTAAAAATGGCAAAATTACAAAGTTGACAAATATTAATGTACTGCTGAGGCTTTTATAAATTCTTGTGTATTGCTGGGGGGGTGATTAAACTGTCCACTCATTGTGAAGAAGAGATGGTCATTGCCTATGATATATTTTTATATCATTTCCTTAACACCAAGAAATTTCATCCCAAGGTTTATATCTCCAAAAAGCCTGCATAAATTCATAAAAAGACACGCACAAAATTTTTTCTCATAACCCTTTTTTTTTTTCCATGATGGCTGGCATAGTTGGAAGCAACCTGCATGCCCATTCCCAGGGGACTGATTAAATAAAATATGGTATATGCATAAAATAAAATATGATGCAGAGTCAGAAGCAGAGCCAGATTTATTGCAATTAGGTGACATCTCACAAACATGTTAATAAGAAACGGGAGTGAGAAGAAGATTTATAGCACCATTTATGCAAATTAAAAACATGCATTAACACTATATATTTTTCAAGGATACACATATATCTAAATAGGTACACAGAGGAGAAATTGGAAAGATATATATTAAAAACACTACTGTGAGTACATTTCAGAAGGAGAGGAATAGCCGTAGAGATGAGAAATGAAGAGAAAATAATGCAATGAAATAAAAGAGGGACCATGTAAGGGTGAGTGGTGAGAGTGGCATGAATGACTTAATTTAATTTATTTCTGTGCTTCTAGGGTACAGATAAAATTAAAAGATAAAAGTAAAATTGACTATGTGATATGTGTATAAAAATTTTGTATTTTTATTTTTTCCTCACAAGTCTTTTTTATATAGCAAGTTCTCCAAGTACATTTGAAATAGGATTCAAATTATATACCATTTTTTCCCATGAAGACATCTGTAACATAAAGCATTTTCACCTGTCGTGCTCTGAAAAGTGGTTACTTTGCAGGAAATCATAACTTTTCTGTCCATCCTTGACTGGAGGAAACATGATTGAAAAGTTTGCATATTTCCTTTGTCTGTTCAGACAGTAAGGATAAAAAGAAGTCTGTGGTTTTTAGATAGCCTTTGAGTTGACAGGCTGCCACTTTGAATCTGAATCTAATTCTCCAGGGGTCAGGCTAACAAAGTAAGCCATGCTATGAATATTCTTTCCTGATGCTGAACTGGCTTGAATGAGGAAGCACTTCTAACGCAGCCCGAAACACCTATTGCTGAAATGTACAGACAAGCAAATAAAGGTAAATCAAATAGTAAAAACACACAGCCACTTTTTCAAGAGCAAGTATTATTTCATGTTACTGGCAAAGGAAACCGAGGCACATAGTGACATAGTATTCCAAATCGCACCATGAATCAGATAAAACTCAAGTCAGAACTAGAACCACATTTTCTGATTCCTAGCCAGTGCCGCTTCCAGTCCTGTGTGCCTCTGCGAAGTATTCAAGTACATACGATTCATGGCATAATAACAAAAGGCATCATCAATATTTAAGACTCTTCATATGAGACATTCCATAGAGTTTGAATGTTTATGAGAAGATGCAAAGTAGCAATTTCTGTTTGAGATAGAGACATTTTAAACGACTCAAGTTTTAATTAACCACTAACTTTTTTCTTCCCACGGTGTGCTCGGTAAACTTTATGTGTTTGCTGTCTAAAGCTCTGTGTTTTCAAATTGGGAGCTCCTGCTTCTTTCCATTTTAATTAAAAATTGTGAGCTTGACATAATCAACGTCCTTCCTTTCTTGGATGTTTAATGAACATTAATGAAACAAAATTAGAGTGCTATTCAACATTCAGCCAATTTATTAACGGTTAGGCAGGCTAACTTTGTTTCCAGGGACTGGGGTTGAACTTAATAATTTAGGGAAATTAACTTTCCCACTAGCATTTAATAAAATCACAGTAGGGCTTGAGGCCTGCAAAATTAGGTCAACATGCTGTTGATGTTATTGTTTATATTGAGAAGGCATCCTGAAATCAGAGAAACCACCGCAAGTTTAATCCACAATTGCTTCCACTTGATTAAAATTCTGGCCTTTCTGATGAGGACAGAGGCCATTTTCTCACAATAGTCCTTATTGTCCACTTCACTCCTGTTTTCTCTATTGGCACGTGTACTTCTCAACTATTTTTTTGTGTACATTTTCTGCTTACATATTAAATGTCTTCTATATACCTAGTTCTACCCTGTGTTTTATTAATTTTTAAAAGTCTATGAGAGGAAATATAGTGTTTTATGTAAGTATTCAAATTTTGGCAACAAAAAACCTTTACTTTTGAATCCTAGATCTACCCTTTACTAGCTGTGGGATCTTGAGGCAAGATTATCTTCTTTGACCCTCAAGTATCTGTGTCTGCCTCATAGAATTTATCATTCAGTCAAGAAATATTTTTTGCCAGCTTTTGCACTAGATCTGGGTTCATTAGGATGAACAAAATGAACATGTTTGTGCTCTCGTGGAATTCACCTTTTAGCAGGGGAGAGAGTCTTAAAACATTGTCATATATAATGATTATTTACTTAAATTTTTACCAGGTTTAGTGAAATGCTTGGAAGTCTGGAAATCATGATAGTCTTCCCTAAGGAAAAAAAGAATATTAAACTAGAACTCAAATGATAAGTAAAAGTTGACGAAGAGAAAAGAGGAGGGAGAAGTGTCCCAGGGAAAGGAAAAGCATAAGCAAAATCTGTGAAAGGAAAGGAGTTTGGTTTTCATGAGCATCCGAGGAAGGCCAGAGAAGAGACAGAAAGGAGGAGGTTGACATACATAGGCACAGAGTAGATCTTGCAGAACCTTGTAAGCCAAATTGAGATGGTAGACTTTACTGAAATGCATTGTAAGCCACGAAAGGGTTTTAAGCAGCACAGGAAAGAAGAGTGTGCTAGTTTTCTACTGCTGCCCTAACAAATTACCACAAACTCAGTGGCTTAAAACAACACGTATTGTTTACCTTATAGTTCCCTAGGTCAAAAGTACAGCATAGGCCTCACTGACCTAAAATCAAAATATTGGCAGATCTGAGTTCTTTTCTGGAGGATCTAGAGAAGAATCCATTTCCTTTTCTTTTCAAGCTTCTAGAGGCTGCCCACATTCTTTGGCTCATGGCCCACACCCAACTCCTTGAACGCCAGTAACAGCAGATGGAGTCTTTCTCACATTTTATTACCCTGATCTCTTCAACTGCCTCCTTTTTCCACTTTCAAGTATGCTTGTGGTTATAATAGACCCACCTGGATCATCTACTATACTCTCCCTAGCTAAAGTCACCTGCTTAACAGTGTTGACAAGCTTAATCCCATCTACAACCTTAATTTTCCTTTTCCGTGTGATGTAACTTATTCTCAGGTTCTGGGCATTAGGATATGAAACTCTTAGGGGGCTCATTATTCTGCCTGGCACCAGGAAGAAGCCAAACTAGGGTGTGGTCTCAGAAAAGGTCCTGCAGGGAAACTGAAGAGTGTAAATTCGCTTCAGAATTATTCCTGAAGAGTCACTCCAGGGAGAAGTAAATTCATAGGTGCTCACAGCCTGAGGACAGACCTCCTAAGGAGATGATTATGGCTGTTGAAAATGAAAGTAAATCAGGGCAGGTACAATGCACTACTATTTTATGTAGCACTAAGAGCAAATATGCTGGTAATTATACAATAGTTCACCAACGGTAAGATGTTTCCTGATTTCAATGATGATACAATGTGAAAATGAGCATCTCACAATCAATGAAATCAGAAAATGCTGTTAAAATTTATTAAGCACTTATCTGTACTGTCACCATTCTCTTGAATATTTTTTGTGTGTGCCCACATAGAATATGTCGTCAAGTTACACTCTCCCATTTGTTGACTCCCTTTATTTTTCTTATTCTTCTGGTTAAACAAAATATTTGCATCAGGTTCATCCATTAACGTGGGCATGGCAAATACAAGGTACATATGCTGCCAACTCTCCCAGCTTTTTACACTACTCTTAACCCAGGGGAGATATCATAAATCAATTAAAAATATTCTCATGGAGCTTTAGGAAAACTCAAGATCTTTCTAATAGTTGAGGTGACAACATAATTGATTGTTGAAACTAGGACTCTTCTGAGAGTCAAATTGAGAGCTATTAATAAATGCTTGAATAAAAAGTATGAAATGAGAACATCCTAGGTGAAATGGGATATGTTGTTTCTCTACTCATGAAAGTTCCATAATTCATTGCCAACTGATTAGAGTTAGCATGAAAGTTGAAATGTGTTTGCCAATCTTGTCTAAAAAGAAGGTTCAGGAAACAAAATATGGTAACTGGAAACAAAAGAAGCTTTGGGCTGGACTAGAAGTGGATGAGGCTTCAAGATCCCTGAAGAATCCTGACTGTTGTTGCCTCCAACAAGCTCCCCTGTCTGTGTGTCCCCATCTCCTGTCTTGCTCTTTGTCTGACTTTTGTTAGCTGCGTGTGCCTTAACTCCAGCCTTATCAATCTGGGACTCTGAGCAGTTGTTTGCTGAGGCTGCTTCTTCCACTTTTCTTTGCATGTGGCTTCTTCAGAATTGCCAGTGTCTCCCTGCTGACTACAGTGGGTTGGGCGTTGTCCCCAACCATAGCCTGATTTTAACAACTGGATGTATGATGTGCCTCAGAAACATGGAAGAAAGAAGTCAAGAGACACTGAATCACAAAACAGGCAGAATTTGCAAGGGTGGCACTCCGCAATGAAGAAAGACTGAAAATATGAACATTCATAATTTGTTAAATGTCTAAATATTTTCTTTCATTTCTGACTAGAGATTTGTGAAAAATTTTGAGTGAACTATAAACACTCTAAAAGAGATGCACCACATACTGAAGTGAGGAGAGCAAAAGAATTCCATTAAATGAATTGACGTTTTGTCTCTATAATGCAAATGATCTAAACAAGTGAAAATGCATGTGAAAATACAAAGTATCTGGTAACCTTGTGTTCTTTGATTTAAAGTACACAGTTAAACATATACTTTGATACAAAAAATTAAAAGGAATTAGTGCCATGATGTTCTTTCTTCATTTAAAAAACGTTAAATCATAAATCAGGCTGATTCCTACTCTCTCTTATCTCAAGGGTAAAACTTGAAGGCCACATGGCTTAGAAAAACTGCTATTTTTTATAGCACAGTTGTTTTGTTTGTCTGCTTTGAAAAGAAGAATCCAAGCATAGATAGTTCTATCATAAATATTAAGGTTATACATACATACATATACATACATATACATTTTTGTGTGTGTGAGGAAGATTGGCCCTGAGCTAACATCTGTTCCAAATCTTGCTCTTTTTGCTTGAGGGAAATTGTCACTGAGCTAACATCTGTGCCAATCTTCCTCTATTTTACGTGGGATGCTGCCACAGCATGGCTTGATGAGCGGTACCAGGTCTGTGCCCAGGATCCGAACCTATGAACCCCAGGCCACTGAAACAGAGTGTGCAAACTTAACCACTATCCTACCAGAGGCCACAAGCCTTATATTTTAATCTCATAATATAGCCTGAAGGAGAAAGTTGGGAAGAAGAAAGAGACAAAAGATTTGAAAGAAGAGAAAGAAAAAGATAGATAATAAAGACCTAAGAAAAAAAGGAAACTAGGGGCTACCCCATTGCCGAGTGATTAAGTTCACATGCTCTGCTTTGGCGGCCTGGGGTTTGCTGGTTCAGATCCCTGGCACGGACCTAGCACTGCTCATCAAGCCATGCTGAGGCAGCGTTCCACATAGAAGAACTAGGAGGACCTACAACTAGGATATACAATCATGTAATGGGGGGTTTTGTGGAGGGGAAAAAAAAGCAAGATTGGCAATAGATGTTAGCTCAGGGCCAGTCTTCCAAAAACTAAAGAAAAACTATCTAAGTAGCTGAAGACAAAGGTGGTTACCTATCTACCCATCTATCTCTGAATATTTCCTCCCAAAACAATACAGAACAGCAAGAAGGGGCTATATATTTAATATATATGACATACAATATAATATATATACACATATATTATGATATGTATCAATTATACATTTATCAATATATCAATTTTATATATATAATCATGCCCTCTCCATAAATGACAATGTCCAATTTTCACAAAAAATTAAGTAAAAAGAAGAAAATCACCAGATCCCAGTTACAACTGCTCATGCTCTCACTCTACCTCCGCTGCCCTGCAAAGCTTTGGGCCAAGCAAAGACAGGTGGAGAATAACTGTGGGGAAGAGAAAGCACAGTTAACTGTGATGCTTAATCTTAACATAAAACTACATCCATTAGTATGCACATACTAAGAAGTTTCCTGGTAGATCAGAGCATGCTACAAGAAGAGACTTAAAGATATGCATGATTTAAAGGGGGTAGTTGAAAAACATAGTTTCTGAAGGAAGAACGGGGAAATAAAATGGAAAAAATAAACACTCTTTGGTAATTGGGTGAAAGGGAAAAGATGCAAACGAGGAAAATACAGGATTTGCAAAACAAAATTTAGGATTGGCAAGACACGGAATCTAAGGACTTATAACACCTCCCTCATCACCACAACAAACAAAATCCATTCAAGTGTTGACACTGATAAAATAGAGTGCCTTTAAACCAAGAATCTTGTAAAATACCCAATACCACAAAAATTCACAGAAGGAAAATTAACAAATCCATACAGATCTAATGTAAAAATTCAGAAAACAAAATTTTAAACACAACTGCAGATAATTCTCCAGAAAAACGGGAAGCAGAAGACAATTACAAATCAACACTGTAAACAGAATTGAACACACCCAAACAAGCATTTGAGGATATGATAACTACCTGGAATCAGAAATTCAAAAACTGAAAACAGCAATGCTCAAAAAATAGGAAGAAATGAAAAGAGATGTGGTTAGACCCAAGAAAGACATCAAAGAAAAGTATAAAGTTATCTCAGAAATTAAAAATAAATAATGTTACCCAAGAAAGAATAGACTAAAATAAAAATGTAACAAGCACTTTTGAAGAAAGGCAGGGAATCAACTAAGAGAAGGCAAATGAGCTAAAAAATTGTTAAAGAAAAAGTAAGAGAAATAGAAGACTGACAAAGAAGGAATAATAACAACAGTATTAGCAGAATCCCTGAAGAAGGAAAACAATACAATTGAACAGGACCAATAAATGAAATCACCACTTGGCAGCACCACGTTAATAATTGTTACTGGAAAAAACCACCAATGAATGCTAATACTAGTGGGGCAAAGTACAATGAGAAACAGGAGATGGGCATCGTCTCAAAGTGTCTCCCCATGGTATACTTATTAATTACAAAGGAAAAATTAGCAGCTTTATACTGGAAACCTGTCAGATGTCATCTTAACCAAATGATCAACGTTAACATTACCAGTAATAAGATATATGCACACCGTGTGTGCCCTGTTAGGATGCACCCAGAAGCACACAATGTCACTTCTGTGTGACTTCTATAAAAACGGTACAACCTCAATCTAATCATGAGAAGTCATCAAACACAATTGAAACACAGTTGAAAGATATTCTGCAAAAAATGGTTACTGTTAAAATGGCAAGGTCATGAAAGACCCAGAAAGACTGAGAATTGTCACAGACTAGAGGAGCCTAAGGAGACATGATGAGTAAGTTCGATGTGGGATCCAGAATGGGATCCTAGACCAGAAAAATGACATGATGGAAAAACTGAGGAGCTTTAACACAGGTCTTAATATTACTTAATAATTTTATGTCAATGTTAATTTCCTGGTTTCTATTATCTTACTGTGGTTCTGTTAGACGTTAATATTAGGAGAAGCTGAATGAAGGGTGTAAGGGAACTCTGTATTACTTTGTGCAGTACAATCTTTTCTTTGTCTACACTTATTTCAAAAAAGGAAAAGTTAAAAAAAAACGGGTGAGACTCTCTTTGGTAATAGCCACTATTTTCAGTCTGTAATGTTGCTATGTTCTATAAGAATACTATAACATATATTAATGCTAAATATTTTATTTTATTTTATTTGTACATAAATATAAATATATAGAATATGTAATATACATAGATATAAATGTCATATATGTGTATATACACAGATAGATATGTATATGTAAAATCATATTAAATGAAAGATTCTCCCCAATGCAACATATTCTTTAAAAAGTTTTCCTTTTGCTTGTAAACTCTAATAAGTCTTATACTTGAATAGGTATCTACTTATTTATTAATTTGGTTATCATTGCATGTTTAAAATAACATATTATAATGACTTCTTTCACACATTCTATAAAACCACGTTCTTTGAATTGTTTCAATCATCTTTCCCATCCCTATTTTCATTATTATTGCAGTCACTTTCTGTGTCATCTAACATGGTTATCTAGAGCATACTTTATTTCTCTCTAAATTGTTTGAGATATGGTACTTTTCAATCTATCTATGAGGCTGCACTTAAAATTTTTATTCTGAGACAGGGTACTAAATCATGAGACGTTAGGATGATTTTCTTTTTTTTTAATGCATCTGAAATTAGAAAAGTTTGGCTGAATGATGGAATGACTTAGTACATTGTTTTCAAAGTAGCCTTCAACAGGTTTGTTTCTCAAAAAACATCCAACACTCACAATCAAAAATAATGCTTAATAATCTATCTTAAATTTGTCTCCTTTTAAAATTGTTCCTGTCACAGGAATTTATAGTCCTCAAAACTAATATTGTTTGAGATCTCTTCAGTCTAGTATGCATCCCCAGACAATCTTTTAATGTGGAAAATTAATTAAGAAACCACCTCATCGTATTGGGTCCGTAAGGTGATTTGTTTTTGCTTTTGTTTTTAAAGGGGCAATAGGGCATATACTATGTTTCTCTCATTATTTTACTTTAGAGGAGAATGCCAAAAATCCAACAGACTTTTAAAAATGTTTTCACATCAGTGATTCAGAACTGTGTACACACTTCCAAAGTGAGATTGTTACTTAAATCACGCCTCTGTGCATTGGGCTGGCTGGACCACACTGATCCTAATCAGCCTCTGACCGTCCTCCCTCTTCTGTGGTTCTGATTAGAGCAGAATGGCTTCAGGGAACCTTTACAGTAGCACATAAAAGTCTACCCATTTTTGTGGAAATCAAATGATGTCTGACAACTGGTCAGAGATAAAATGAGATGACAAGGCTCCTGTTTCCTGAAGCGTCCAGGTCCAGTGTATACTGCTCTGCAACAGCTGGAGATAAATCTGTCAGCAGGATTTTATTCTCCTTGTCTCTAAGACCATACAACTCCCTTTGCAAATATTTTTTTTCTCTTTCACAGAGCCGCAAATCAATATTTACTTTTGTTGGAGAAATGTATGTGGTAGAGGTGACTTAGTTTCCAAACTCAAGTGTTCAAGAGGAAACGGGTGGGGAATTCTCTCTCACTCATCCACGGGATGTTTACAGGTCTCTGGGAAAATCCAGCAAGTTCTAATCTCCAGTCTGTCATGGTTGTTGTTGCTGCTGGCCTTATTGTTCAAGTCCACGTGCTTCCTGGAAGAATGTGGGCTCTTGGATTCCATGCCACATGCTGGCATGTGATTCTTACCAAGTCAGGGAAAGCCAGGGACCAGGGGCCAGGGAATGTCGTCCCTAAGTTTGTCAAACTTCATCCTCTAGATGTTTTACCAGCACTCTGGAGAGATGTCCATAATTGGAGGACATGCTGTTCCTGCTGCCTCTGAAACCCAGAGACCTCTAACTTCTACTTGGCTTGGGGAAAAGATCCCTTTCTCCTCTTACAACATGCAAGGGTAGAGACTCTCCTCCTCCTTTTCCAATACACCAAGAATGTTCTCTTCCCTCAGTTTAAGTTTTTACTAAAGAATGGAAGGAAGCCTTTCACACTGAAGCTTTTGCTTTATACCTATAAAACTCTGGAAACAAACATTAAGACCTGTGTGGTTTGGAGGAGAGGCAGAGGATAAGCAAAAAGGGAACAATGCCCTAAATAAAACCAAACTAATATCTTAAAAATTATCTTGTGGCAACTAGACAAATTATTATTGACTAAAAGTGTGGCCAAATGAATCCCAGGAAAACATATTATACCTGTCTCTTAAGGAACATGTCAGCACTATTTTGTCACAGTGATAGAAACCTGATTATTTGCATCTGAGAGAGAAAAGCCTCATAAAATACGCACTTGTTGCCATATATCATCGCATTTGTTTATTCCAGATGCTCACCTTTCCCAGTCAAAAAGGACCTCCTTCCTGTTCTGTGAACTCCCTAAATGCTAATGTGTGTCTCTTTCGCTTAGCTCTTCTAGCTTGCATATGTACATACATGCTTTTTCTCCAAGTCATAGGCAAGCTCCCTGAAGTTATGATCCATGCTGGCTGTGCATCTGTAATGTTCGCAATACTGGGCATAGTACCAGACACACATAATATACACTTAATAAATTCACTGGAATTCAACTATATGAGTATTTAGCATATGCAAATGCAACTATACAAGATGTGGAAAATAATAATTAAAAAAATAGATTGATGCTCTTTATCCTGCCAATTCACTCTCTGGGCATTGGGACTCACTTGCTCTCAATTCCCTGTGGGCCTCAGTGTTCTGTTTCCCTGACTGTCGTTCTAAGGATTGTGATGATTGTATGTCCCTAAACACATGCTAAGTACAAAACTGAAATATAACAATCTGCTGTAACACTAGAAATAAAACTGACTGTACTGAATTTAGGGAGAGATAATAGAATGCTGCTCTTTTGGGGAAATTGATGGCATGCTCAAGGCTAACGTTGGTCATAAGTAATGCTCATATGATGCCATGACTGGAACCTAGCTGCCATGTGTGGTAGGTCTTTTGCATTGGGTCTCTCAGCCTACTTTCTACCTGTGTTATCTTTGGAGAGGCTGGCAGATTTGGAACCACGTTTCCCAGACTCTCTTGCAGGTGGGTCTGGATATGAATCAGGTTCTGCCATTAGAAGAACATGTGCACATTCAGAATCCAGATGTGAGTAGTTCAGACACAGGTCATCATCCTTCTGTGGGAGCCACGGGAACTGTTTGCAGCAGCTGCATGTCTTGCCCTAGTGTTGTTTCAGTTTTCAGAACTGTGGTGGGGAAAGGCCTTTCAGACTCGGCAGCAGCAGCAATTCGCTAAGCTCAGGATTGTAACTACAACAAAATGTTCTTAAGTTTAGCAAGCCAGAGGTAACTCCCTGACTTGTGCCACTCTGCCTTTTTCAACTGTTTTACAAGCACCTCATTCTGCCTTCTAAATGGGTAGGAGGGGCTTTGCAAGAAGCTACCTGGTTCCCCCCACCAAGAGGCAGTTTGAGGTGTTGATAAAGAAAAATAATAATTAAGATACATATGTGTATGCATGTATGTGTATACGTTGTAAATATCTGTGTGTGTATTTTACTGATTCTATTACCTATAACATCATAAAATGCCAGAGCAATAAGGGACCTGAGAAACCATATGACCCCCCCCTTTCAATTACAGATGAAAAAGCTGAACCCCAAAGAAGTTTTGGCTTGTCCAGATTTAAACAACAGTGACCTAGAGCCAAGGCGACGCCCAGGTCTTTTGGCCTTGTGTTCAGGGCCTTATCTACCAGACAACTCTGCTTCCAAAAGACTCAAGAAGACACGCTATCAACTTAGTAAAAATTATCACTGATGACTGTGTTCTGTTCTCTCTCTCTTTCTGTCTTTGTCAATCTCTCCCCCTCCTTTTTCTTTCTTTGCTACTTATTTACACAAAGTCCAATTAATTAAAACTCAAATTTGATGTTTATACTTACAGTGTGACAATATGTTTCTATGTGTGTAAATGTGAATATACCTGCACGTGTGATGTGTTCTCAGGAAGATGACTTAAACCTGAAGATGATTTGAACCCAGCAGTACTGTTCAGATGATACATTTACAAAGTAGCATTCACTTGGGAGTATTAGGCAGGTTCGAACACTTTATTAACTTCGCCATGTGGGAAAGTTTCTTTACCTCTCTGGGCCCTGGTTCAATCATATGTAAAGTGGAGGTAATACCAGAGCTATTAAACAGGGCTTTTCTGAGTATTAGGTTGATTGTGCCCATGCATAACGGGGCAACTTTTTCATCATCTGCATGGGACCCAGTATTGATCTACTGACACTGGGATTGCAAATTCTGGGGATATACAAATACAGCACTTTGGGGACAGACATTGGTTTTCTCTTGATTCGTAGAAGCAGCTGTGAGGCCTCTCCAAGCAGCCATATAAGCAATTAGAATTTTGAAGAAAGGAGGAATGGACGGGGCAGATTCCTCCTGGTGACTGTAGCTGACAGTAACACTTTTAGGACGTTGAAAGCATCCCATTGTGGACCTCCAAATATGGTTAGGAAATATTTTCAGGGGGTTTCCCACCTTGCTTGGGAGACTAGATGCTATCAAGATGTTTGTTTTTCTGGGGCTGGCCCCGTGGCCAGGTGGTTGGGTTTACACACTCTGCTGCGGTGGCCCAGGGTTTTGCCACTTTGGATCCTGGGCTCGGACATGGCACCACTCATTGGGCCATCCTGGGGCAGCGTCCCACATGCCACAGCTGGAAGGACCCACAACTAAAAACATACAACTATCTACCAGGGGGCTTTGGGGAGAAAAAGGAAAAATAAAATCTTTTAAAAAAAGAAAAAGAAAAAGATGTTTTCTATTTGCATCATAAAATTAAAACACTGATAACAAAGCATTTGGTATGCAATTTCCACTAAATAATTGGTATGCCATTCATATACAGCTACTGTATTTTGTCTTTATAATATAAAGAAGATTTTGCTTCTTCCCCATGGGGAAAAAAAATCTTTGCTCAACCAGTTTCTTTATTTAGCAGAGCTTTAGCAATGGCTAGATTAGGAGGTGCTATCATTTCAAGATGATTAAAGACCTAAAGGAAGTCATTTGCATCAATCACTGAAAGACAAAGTTAGGGGCTATATATTTTGTAAAAGATCCAGACACAGACATTGATTTTGCGGTAGACCATCAGAGTCCACCTTCTGTCCTGGGGAAGTAAAATGTAGTGCCATTTAAAAAAAGTTAATTAAACCCACTGATGTATGACCGGTAAAAAAGTGAGCATGTCAGAATGCTGGTATTGCAAGAAGGCACTGGGAGAGAGCAGACTTCATGACTGAAAGGGTGTCTTAAGAATGGTGCCAACCCCTGTCCTTATCTCTCCAGAGAAGCTCAGAGAAAAGAATGTAACCAGGGAACAGCTATTGAGGAGTCTAATGGCATAATGTAACAGAAACAACACCAGATAATGAGCCAAGGGATCTGGAGTACTTCCTCCCCCATTCATTTATTTAAAAACATTTATTGAGCGCCTGAAATGTACTAGGCACTGTGCCAGCTCTGAGGCATACAGCACTCAACAAGAAAAACAAGGTCTTTGATTTCAATGAGTGCATATTCAACAGGTTCTTGTTCTACTTACTGTATGTCCTTCAACAGATCCTTTCCCTCTCTGGGCCTCAATTTCCTTATGTGTCAATTGAGTGAATAATCTGTGATTCTATTTTTGTCAGAAATCTAGGAAATAGGACATGTGAGATGATGTATAGATTTGGAGGAGGGCAATGGAGAGGTGATAGGTTTGATTTTGGACTTATTGAATGTGAGGTCCACCAAGTGTTGAAGAATCCTGGCTTGGAACTAGGAAGGAGATGGAGATTAAACATGGGGAGGAGCTGAATCCACAGAGGTCAAGCTTCAACAGCTCTCTTCCAGAAGAAGAAGAGTTCACAAAAGAAGGGAAAAAGGGGATGAATACAGGGAAACCACAAGGCCAGCGCCAGTACCATGTTCCTGCACTCCTTCTCACAGCAACTCTGTGAGGTTGGAGGCTCCTCTTGTATCCGTCATAGAGATGAGGACATCAAAATGAAGCAAGATTGAAACGTCAGATTACACACTTAAGAGCTTCCCAGTTCACTCTAACTCTCTAGCCTGTGTTTTTCTTTCTCCGTCAAGTGGACTCTCCTAGAGCATACAAAGAACAGAGAAGGAAGCACCAAAGAAGGAAAAAGCACTTCCTGCTGGGGGAACTCTTATGGAGTTTTATGGAAGAGGTAGCATTTAGGCTGGATCACATCAGGACATATAGTAAGGAGGGACAGAATGGGATATTATAGGCCAAAATGCAGTATACATAAAGACGTAGAATGAAAAATTGAAGACTATAGAAAGAATAGTAAGGCTGAAGCTTACAGGGTAGAAAAGAGATGGAAATAAGAATAGAAATGTAGTGGAGAACAGTTTGTTCAAGGCTTTGAATGCCAGACCAATTATTTCAGACTAATAGCTGAACGGCAGAGAGTCCAGCTTTGAAAGTTTCTGAGCAAAGCAGTGATGTGCTCAGAGTTATACTTTGGAAAGACTAATTTTCCAGCATTTTCAGATGGACTGAAGTCCTTGGTCCATATCACCAAAGGACCTTGAAATTTAGGGGAAGGAAATTTTAATTGTGGGCTGTCGTTTTTAAGGTTGACTTTTCTAGGCTAATCCTATTGGTTTATTTTTTGCTTCTCCCCCACCACACCTCCTAAGATATGTTAGACCCATTATTCTCGGAGCTTCAGCCTTCTCCATTCCCTTTAGGTAAGCCATGGCACCCAGCTCTGATCTAAGTAACCTCTGATATTTGCTTCCTGTGCTACTGCGTTGCTTTCTGTGTATCACCTTGATAAGTGTGTGTCCATGGGGCAGAGCAGCTCAGACACAGCCTTTTAGGTAGATATACTCTTTAAACTCCTTGCATTTTGCCTTCCTCTCTAGCCTCGAGCTCATCTCAGCAAATCATAAGCTTTCTCCTTTGACAGAGAAAAATCCTTGGGGGATCTGAGCAAATGACTCCCAGAGCGAAAGCAGGGATATTGTTTTACCCATCTATTCCACTTTCATCTGAAGGCCTCAAGAAAATAGAGAAAAAAATAATATCAGCTCCTTATTTTTGTGTCTTTCTGGAATTATTGCATTACAATGGTATTCAAATGCCAATGGATCCTGCATACCTTTTAAAAGGGAAACACTGTTTTTAATCCCTGATAATATGTTTGTGGACCCAGGTGAGGAAAAGCTGCTCTACAGTGAGCATCTATCTCTGCACGCCGTGCTATGATAAAGTTTATAACCCATCTCAGAATTGGTCCCTCTCCAAATGCCTGGGTGACTACCTCCTGATATCAGGCCCCTAACATTTTCCTCCTAATTCTGAAGGCTGAATTGTCCCCGCATTGCTTTTTTTTGGTAAATATTAAGAAGAGTCAATTTACGTTTTAAAGTAAGGTACTAAACAAGGTTCAGTGGATTCACTCAAGACCCAACAATAACAACAAAATAAACATACAAAATAGTGTTTATTCTTTCTCATTTACATGGCAAGTATAGAGGTGGTTCCTAATCGTCTTACTGATAGCTAGGCATTAGAGTTGGTGACTATCTAATTAGATGCATTTTATTGGAAGCCTAAATATGGGCCATTAATGGTTCTCTTTCTATTACACCTTAAACCACAACCACGAGGTGGGGTATGCTTGAATATTTCCTTCAAGACTATTTATCAGAGAATTTAGAAATGTTCTAAATCTCATAAGGGTTTGTAACACAAAATATTCCAAGAACGTAGGCCATATAAAATGCTTAATTTACTGTTAAATATTATGTCTCTCAATATTTAAAAAAATAACCTATTATAACTTTAGCTAGCTGTTTCTTTTACTAGAACATTCAATCTACAAATGCTGTATATGTTAAGACTATTCTAGAATCAAATTCTTAGAATTAATTTTCTATTAAAATGTATATCTAAGATTTATTCTAACTGTAGACAAATATTTTTTATTAAAAGTCTACTAGAACACAGGGTGAAATGGGTTAGTTATTAGGCTGGAGTTAGTGCATAGGATGTCACTTTGGGGTCAGCAAAGAGAGATGCAAATTATGGATGGTAAACAGAGTGAAAACATAGCTCCTCAACAACAACAAAATCCCTGTTGGCCCCCTCCTATAGTTGAAAATCAACCTAGTGTTTATCATTTCCCTAAAATGAAACCAGAAATATTTTCTTCAGCAGGGAAATCTGAAATCTCATTCATTTTAGAGAGACTCAGAATACCTAAACAAGAGGGTTCCATTCTGAATAGACTATATACACACAAAGAGAAGGTGATCCTAAGAGAGACTGCCCATACGCAAAGACCAGAGAACATCAGTTACTAAAAGAATTGCATTAATTCTTCCCCCTGCTTATCTGTAAACCCAAATGGCAACTATTTCCAAGAATTTTATATCAAGTCGCTTTTATTATGCCCATAATCTGACCCTCCTGGGTTTGCTGGCAGCTCATCTTCATTTTATTTCCTTTGATTATTTAATCATTTTTGAAAGCCCCTCTTCCCTCTGGTGCTCTCCAATTCTATAGAACCTGACAATAGAAAGATGTATTTTTACAGCATCCAGTGAGAGACTTGATAAATTCCATCCACTCTCAAGATAGCGCCTAGTTTAAGATGATCAGTGTGTTTTGCCAGCATATACATGACTCGTGGTTCTTGCTCTTCAGAAGGTCATTTAACTGAAAGTGATTCCACGTGTCTTTCATTTGCTTTAATCCTAATTCTTCTCAGATCTTTTTTTTTTCCAGAACTCAGCCAGTATTCAGATTTTGTCATCAATCAGTGAACGACCCCTTGGTTGGCAGGAAGCATGAAAATCCAGGGACCATCAACTACATTAGAGTGTGGGTTTCACATTTCATTTTTGTTACAACCTTGAGTACAACACTCTCAGATTTATTTTAGGACTTGGTTTGTTCTCTGTAAGACCAAAATTGATTTTCAAATGCCCTGTTATTTATAAGCACCCACTTTTGCCTCCACATTCTCTCTGGAAAAATCTCTTCTTGCTTTCTCTTCCTGCTTCCTCCCCTTTCTCTGTTGTCTGGGCAATGACTATAGTTGCCAAAAGTTAGATATGGCATGTGTCAAAATATTAGCATGCAACAGTAATGGAGAACAAAGGTCAAACTTCATAGTTGCTGAAATAATGTATTACTATTAATTATTGATATTTTTTAAAAATACATAGGAAAAATAGGTAAAATCCATTGTTATAAATAAATAGCCATTTTCTTAACTGTCTGCACATTTTTTAATGCATAGGGAGTTTGTTTGTAGCTCTTCCCTGAAGCACATCCCCTAATCCAGTCTCTGTCCTACAACAAGAATGCCAGTGTTGATCAAGAAATCTTTCCTTGGCTGCTATCTCATACTGGGCATTATAAGAGGTTATACCGGGCTCTAAATCTGCGCCTGTTTCCTGAGGCACAATGCTAAAATTGTTGGAACTGTTGATCAGATTAGATGGAAATGTTGCTTATAGCAACAGCACATGTTAGTGACAGATAAAGCCTCATTACACAGCAATTCCAGCAGTGAATCCTTTATAAAACGATGTGTGCTCTGTGTTGTGATAGGGAGTAATTAAAAATAAAAAGCCTATCTGTGATGAATGTTACATATTTTATTTTTCAGAAACCAAGCTCTATGTTAATAAATAACTATGCAGCTGTAGTAGTAGTCTTTGGGGGGGGTGTGCATGTGCACGTGTGTATGAAGGAGGGGAGAGAGAAACAGAGAAATAGAGGTTAAAGCTAGTAGTAATATAATAATGGTAATAACAGCAACAAAAATAAGGCATAATATTTATTTAGTGTTTACTATATGTCAGGTGAGGCAGGGCTGAGACTAGGGTGAGGCAAGCGTGAAACTCACTTCAGAAGCAAAATTTAAGAAGATGCCAAAAACTCAGTAATCAAGATAAATAATATATATATATTTTTAAAGATTTTATTTTTTTCATTTTTGTCCCCAAAGCCCCCCGGTACATAGTTGTATATTCTTCGTTGTGGGTCCTTCTAGTTGTGGCACATGGAACGCTGCCTCAGCATGGTTTGGTGAGCAGTGCCGTGTCTGCGCCCAGGATTCGAACCAACAAAACACTGAGCTGCCTGCAGCAGAGCGCGTGAACTTAACCACTCGGCCACGGGGCCAGCCCCAAGATAAATAATATTTTAAAGCGCTATTTTAAAAATCAAAATTAATGGTAAAAAACATTTTGAAAAAAATATCAGAATATTAAATAAAGACAAGTTCAATAGTAAGATATTAAACTCTGCCTACATGGTCTCATTTAATTCCCAACCAACCATGGATAGTTGGTATTATTTATATACATATTTTACTGATAAGCAAAGAGGCTTAAAGCAGAGAAGAGCAAGAAGAGGGCGAAGGACCTAACAGCTTGCACCCTCCAGGTTTGGAATAGTGTTTCTTGGGAGACACGTTCAGAGGCAGGCAGAGGTATGTGGTCACCCCATGTCCACTGTGCTCTGGGAAGTGCATAGGGATCTAGGCAGGACCAGATGTCAGATGCAGAGAGGAGCTATGGCCCCAGGTTGTGGAGCTTTTTAGCTGCATGATGAGAATGAGGCTGACTTGTTATGATGTGGTGGATCAGTGGCCTCCAAGCCCTGTTCTTGCACCTCAGTAATCAGGGTTGGTAGAGCACTGGCCCCTCCCCTGGCATAGCTAGGAGCAGGAGAGCATGCATTGGTTGTAGCTGTATGGTCGCAGTTTCCCTACCCCCATTCTAGGTGGGAGGCTCAAATCCCTTGCCTCGTCCAACAATGGCCAGTTTCCATGGTGCAGGTTCAGTTCTCCAATGACCCTGCTCTATAGGAGATGAACTCCTTCTATGGCCTTTCTGGGAGGCTATCCTTCAGGGAATCCATCATTCCCTGAGTTAGCCTTTACCTCTAAGTGTTAAATGTGTTTGTTCAAGGCCACACACTCAATAAATTTGGAAAGTCAGTATTCAAATACAGGTCTGTCAGATTCCAGAGCTCAAACATTTAGCTACTATGTAATATTGACATTATACATTTGTTTGTTCATTCATTCAGAACATGTTTATTGAAGATATAATTCTTGCTAGATTTTCTAAGTTCCAGGGATACAATAGTCAACAGTCACTGTCCTTATCTTCATAGGGCTTATTAAAGGATAAGGAACATAAATCTTTATGGTTTTAAAGCAAAGGGACTCTTTCAGTGGGTCACTCCCACTTTCTCTAGGTTTATGTTGTGTGACATGCTCTGATGGACTACCAAAGAATGTCACAACTTTGTTTAGAATGAAATCCAAACCAGACCACAGCTTGCAAGGCTATGTGTTTAGAGGTCCTTTCTCTCTTTTGTCACCAATTCACACCACAGTCTCCCTTGCTCATTATATTCCAGCCATTCTGGTCTTGCTTTAGTTCTGCAAACATAGAAAGTTCCTTCCTGCCTTGGGAAATGCTCGTCTTGCCAAGAGTGATGTTTCTCCCTAGACTTTTCTTTCTAAGCTTTCTTATCTTTTGGGTCTTAGTTTAAATCTATGTGACCACGAGGCTTTCCATGACCACTCTAGATAAAGCGGATGACCACCCTAATCATTTTAATTCTCTCTCAGTGCATCATTGTTTCTTTTTTTCACAGCGCTAATTGTGATTTGTAATAACTATATTTATTCATTTGTTTATTTGATATTACTTGGTCTCCTTTAACAGAAGTGAAGGCAGGAAATACATTTGTCTTGTTTATTATCTCCCCAGAAATTTGCACGGTGCCGTGTGTAGAAAAAGTGCTCAAAAAACATTTGCTGAATGTGTAAATTATAAACTCATAATTAGAGTGATAATAGCTACCAAGTCACCAAGATTTAGTCTGTGCCAGAGCCCTTGGCAGGTACTCACAACTATGAAGTAGAAGCTCTTTTACAAAAATGTCTTATTTTATAATGACAAAATAATCCTCAATGGGAAGAAATGCAAACAGTGCAGACAACATACTTCCATTTGAATCCACTCCCCTGATATGACCTCTGTTCACAGCATGCTATATATCCTTTCAGATACATTCTATGCCCATAAACATTGTGATTCTTTCATATGCGTCCCTAAAAGTCAATAACTCCACATTTCAAAGTGAGTCTTTAGACCAACAATGAAAAACTTGGAAGAGTTGACCAAGATCTAGCTGGTTATGAAGCTTCAGCAACTGACCACCTATCTCCATCTTCTAAGACTTTGAAGAAACCAAGAAAGAAGATGCTGGAGTTTAGAGAAAAGATTTATTTGGAGAGAAGTGTTGGCTCTGTGAGTTCCCTCCATCTATGCCTTGAAGGGTGGAGGGGTTAATTTTCTCTTATCTCAAGCCTCGTCTCAAGGAGAAAATCAAATGTGTCTCCTGTGAAGATTTCTGGAGCAGCAGAGGAGAGGGCTGCATTTGAGAAGCAATCACATTCTCAAGATGGAAGGCCAAATGTGCGAGTTTTCACTTGACCAGATATGAATCGTGTGTGAGAGAGAGCAGGCCTAGCAATGTCTGAGAGAGTCACCTGGAGGAGCAAGCCACCCTCAGCTGAAAGAGTTGAGGGATGTGCCACCAAATGCCACAACTCCGCTGGAGTTACGTTTCTGTGAGGCCACAGAGCTGTAGTTGAGATCTTCAAGGCTAGGTGTTTCTGAAGAATCTACCAAAGACCCCAGAGAGGAGAGAGTTAGCTTTAGATATGTACCTGGTTCAGAGGAAACACAGGGCAAATTGCTTTAGTACTGGTCAGTGAGACCTTTGCTGGTCCCGCTTTCCTTCTTGCTTTTGTCCTTCCTTCCAGAAGTAGAGGTAGAATAGAAGAGGGTTTCCTGTAAAGAGAGAAGATAACGTCTATGCTAGAATTTTGCAGTATATACTTCCTTACTGGGGTAGTTCCATTTACAGAGGAGAGAGGTATTAACTTACATGAGTTTCGATCATCACATGGAATTGAACATTTTAATTACTTAAATGAGATTTTTCAGCAGATAGGAAAATATTATCTTCTCTGACAGTGATTGAATAAGATCTGGAGCCTGCTCAATATTCTAATGTGAAGTAGAGGGATAACCAGCCTCACAGGCAGGGTTCAGGTGGGAGAGAGTGGGAGAGGAAGGCAATATTTTCTTATTGCACCTAGAGTCCCATTTAATCAGTTTATGAGATTATACACACCCACACCCTTTTTTTAAAAAAAACAACAGAGTTAGGATCACAGTATGCCTCCTATTCTCAATGTCTCATGCATATATACTTCCATGTCAATAGACAATCAGCTATAAGGTAAGTGCTATTGTTATCCTCATTTACACCGCCTAAGCTTCCTTGTTCCAGCGTATCACTAGGCACCAGGTAAATGGGTACAGCCAACAAATCACTTTTTCTGATCTAATATAACAAAAATGACAAACCACTTTCTATGGAAGGCAGAAATTTTCTGATGTATGAAACTTTTGCAATTAAGGAATTTGACCCAAAGACGCAAAAGAGGTCACTGGGCAGGAGGAATTCAAACAATACTGTTTTATTGCATAACCTTCATTCTTTTCTACCGCTCATTTTTGGCAAGCTAGATGTGGCCCAAACTTAGCAGGCATAAAGGGAGGACTATTGTTGATTAGGGATGGGGCAGGTGCTATAGGATGGACAGCATGATTGGTGGAAAGGATATTGTCCTAGATGTAAGAGATCCTCTTAGTCCTGTTCAAATCCTGCCATTTACTGGCCATATGACCATGAACTAGTCATTTAGACCCTTAGAGCATCTCATCTCTTCTATGTAAACTAGAATGAGCAATATTTAACACGCACAGAATTATTTTGAGAGTCAAATGAGATCAGACATATCAAAGTACTCCAAAAGCTATAGAGCAATAGGTACACATAAAAGATGATTATATTTTTTATCAGAATAGGCAAGAACTTGTTTCACAACCTGCACATCTGGGTATGCAGTTTCGATTATTTCAGGTTTAGGAGAACTTTGCTAATGTTTGCTACGTTGACTAACTGCAGAAGTGAAACCCACTGGTTTCCAGAGGGGTCTACTATCGCGCTTAGCTTAGAATCAAGGCTATTTGCTCTGATTCTATCAGAATTTGCTCTGCACTTTCTAGTCTTGTGTCTTTGGACAATTTACTTCTCTCTGAGTCTCTTTTTCTTCATTTCTAAAATTGGGTTAATCATACCTACCTCATAGGTTTGTTCTCAGGAGTCAAGGAGATGATGATTTAAAGCACTTAGCTGGGGTATATTAAAAGCTCGAAAGTTATAGTTGTTCTTACTATCCCATTCCTCTCACCTTCTTATGCAGTTGGCGTGGTTGGGGAACAGAATCCTCTGTTTCAATCTGTTTAGGAGCCATCATCCCAGCTCTGAAAGGGCCATGATAAATGGGGCACACGTCACTTCTTCTGGGCTAAGAGAATGGCATCGGCACACTGCCTTGTGCAGGAGGCAGGACCTTTCCTATCTATGAGGGTTTTACAATGTTTATATTGCTGCTGCTGATCCAACAGTACCTCTCTTGGAATTTATAGAAAGAAAAACGGTGACCTTGTAATCCTTAAAACAGAAGGAAAATAAACTGGATTTTGTTTGAGTCTATCCAAGATTCCTTTCTTTGGATTGAACCCTGACCTTCATGTCAAACATGAACAGCTAACAAGTTTTTCTGTTTGTTTACCTACTTCTAACAATGGTGAGGCTTTGGGGGAACATTAGCATAAAGTACAGAAAAGAAAGATTGTGTTTGACTCTACATCGCTGTGGCCCCTTCTGCCATCTAAGCTCTACATAGCAGCCAGAGGGATAATTGACCAGTATAGGACTATATCACCCAGCCCTTGTGTTATGGACTTAATTGTGTGCCCCACAAAATTCATATGTTGAAACCTTAACCCTCAAAGTCACCGTGTTTGAAGATAGGACCTTTAATGAAGAAATTAAAGTTTAATGAGGTCATAGAGGTAGAGTCCTAACCCAATAGAACTGGTACCTTATAAGAAGAGGAAGAGACACCAGGAGTGTGTGCGCACTGAGGAAAGTCCATGTGACGACCCGGTAAGAAAGTGGCCATCTGTGAGCCTGGAAGGGAGGCTTCACCAGAATCCAAACCTGCCAGCACCTTGATCTTGATCTTGGACTTCCAGCCTCCCAAAGAGTGAGAAAATAAATTTCCGTTGTTTAAGGCACCCAGTCTGTGGTGTTCTGCGATGGCGGCCCTAGCAGACTAATACCCCCTGTGTAAAAGTCTCCAATCACTCCACTCAAGTCAGAACAAAGTTCCATCTTTTTAATGTGATGTCTGAAATCATTTATCTGGCCTCATCCACCTGTCCAAGCTTATCTCCTGCTGCTCCCTCCATTACACTCCAAACACACTGGCTTGCGTTCCTTTGACAATCTATGTTTACAGGGAAAAAAATTGTCATTAAAGTCCCTACACTTGAAGTTTGTCTGGAACTCTCTCTCCCTGATAGTTTCCAAGACTGGCTCCTTCTCCACCTTCCAGTCTCAGTTCAAATGCCCCCTCATCAGAGAGGTTATGTCTGATCATCCCCTCGAGAGTATCTGCCTTCATTCCCACTGCCAGTACCTCCTGCAATAGTCTCCTCTCATTTCCTTCTCAGCATGTATCACTATCTGACATTATCTTGTTTATTTCCTATTTGTTTATTGTTTGTCTCTTCTCTCTAAAATGAAAGCCCCATGTGGGCAGGGGCCTGTCTATCTTGTTGAGTGTCCGTTCTCTATCTTAGTGTCCAGCAGAGTGCCTGGCATGTGAAGTGCTCAGAATGTGTATACTGAATGTTAAATGAATGAATGTTTTTCTTCTTTCTGATACCTATTGTACATTCTCCTTTCCACTGACTATCTACTCATTGCCTATCCCATAGCTCATGCTCTAGGCTGCATGATGCTCCAGGCTGCGTGCTTTTAGAGATCTGCTCCAATTAATTAAAGCCCTTACAAAATTAAGATAATTCTCCTTGCCTGGGCAGTTGTATTTCCTCTGGAATTAGACTTCCTATGTTGGAAGTTTAGTCAAATGAGCACATATTGAGGGATACCATGACCAGTATGATGCCTTGTCAAACTGAGATCACTGTTAATAACCTTAAAGTCCACTCAATCTAAGGGCCTTACAGGCCTTAGCCTATTTCCAGGCTATACAAGGAAGGATTGGGATTTATAAAAGGAAAGTGATAAATTTTTAAGAAAGTGATCATATAAGAGAGAAAACATTGGCTAGTGTTGAAGGTCTTTCATTGCACTAAGGCATCAACAAAAGACAATTCCCTCTTCCCTGAAGGTGTGAGAGAGAGAAAATGTGGAAATGTGGTGGTCACAAATCTAGGAAAGACTCCACAGCCAATGACATTGAAATTCAGGCTTGAATGCTATAAACGACTAGGCCACTGCTGGTGTAATTCACAACTACACTACTTCACATGCTGACAAGGCAGCGACATAATGTGCCAAATAGAATTGCTAATCACTAGTTTCCCTGTTTCAAGATGCCCCCAATCTATTTTCAAACCTTGATCTCCCTCTGTTCTTGCAAGTCGCGCTAACTAAAACCTACTGATTCTAATGCCGATATGATGTTACCTGTCATTTTTCATTGCAAGTGTTTACATAGAAAATATTATTCAGCTTTCACGGAGGAAGACTTGAAATTCATCTCTTCCTTTACTTCATTACCCTGAGCCTAAGCTCAGTTTCAATATCAAACACAGAGAGAATGATCTGAAGCTAATGGAGTAGAGATTGGTCACGGAGAAGAATTAGCCAGGCCCCTGTGAGCAAACATGGTTTCTCAACCAATATCCTGCTAACGGCTTCTTCCTCCTGTTTTATTAAAACAGCATGATAACTTGGAATAGTTCTATCTTTTTTTTTCCATCGGCACCCAATACATAATTTTAGTACTTTGCCAAGGAAGATTCTATTAGGTGGTGCTATATAGTTAGCATTGGATATATAGTTATTTTTCCCCACTCGTGCATAATAGGAAAAGGCTACTTAGTTCACAGGATGCTTAGCACACAAATAGCTTGCCAGTTCATTGAAGAGCCCTAATAAAAACCAGTCTCTCTGGGATTAAATGCTGCCTTCAGTCTATCCCATTCCACTGATCCCCATTGCCTATGCATGTAGAACCTTGTCTATTACCTTAAACTTGGTTAGCTTAAAGAGAAGCTGCTTGTTTTTTCTTTGCCAAAACAGAGAGAGCAAAGGCAAATAGACTAGAAATACCGCTCACCTTTAACAGGAGAGAATAATAACAATGCCCTCTAAACAATGCAGGAGAGTTGGTGAGACAACAAGTAGCGGGAAAAAGAAGAGTGAAGAAGAAGAAAAAATCTTTAAAATTGTAATAAACTGGGAGATGAAATACATTACCTTCTCACCCTGGCAATGATTTCTGCTGAGAAAAGCATTGCTCATTTGTTTCCCCCTAAAGAAAAAATTCTTTATCATGGGAAGGTTTTTTCCCTATTAAATGGAAAATCATTACAGTTTTGCAGTAATATCAAAAAAAAACTAACAATAGAATATATTCTATTTGTAAATATGTAATCCTTTTGGCTGACTTAAGGAATAAACCAGCAGCAATGTTTTGTCTGGCATTTATTTCTACTTGTAGGACGTCCCCCTAAATTAAGTTGCTGATAACATTCAATCCCACTTTTAAAAATAGATGGCAGGGGGCTGGCCCGGTGGCGCAGCGGTTAAGTTTGCACGTTCCGCTTTGGCAGCCTGGGGCTCGCTGGTTCGGATCCCGGGTGCGGGTATGACACCCCTTGGCAAGCCATGCTGTGGTAGGCATCCCACATATAAAGTGGAAGAAGATAGGCAGAGATGTTAGCTCAGGGCCAGTCTTCCTCAGCAAAAGGAGGACTGGTGGCAGACGTTAGCTCAGGGCTAATCTTCCTCAAAAAAAAATATAATAATAATAGCTGGCAAGAATTTTAAAGGACTTGTGTCTTCTTTGCTTATAAGGACAATAAAAATCCTAATAAATTAAAATTCTAGTATTTATCAATCATATGTAATGGTTTACCCATTTAAATATATGGGGCATGAGATGAATGCATGAATCCATACTATCTGTACTTTTAATGATCACTTGCTTTTTCCTCTACAAATGAGAATGTTATTATTCATTGCGCTCGCCTCTCTCCAGTTCTTAAATAAGAAAGATGCAAAACTCTGCAACCACTTATTTCCATAGTCCTTACTCTTGATATGTTGTCTATGGTGAGTTAGCATAATCTTATCATCATGAGGTCAGACCAGATTTCAAACCTACTCTATATTTGTGTATTTCCCTTAAGATTACTGCAAAGTTATATAGCTGGATATATAGTAATGTTTTGCTAGCGTTGTAAAAAGAATAGTGGTTAAGAACTCACCCTATTACAGTGTGCCTGTTTTCTAAAATAATTCAGCATATTGTTTTTGAAAAATAATTCTTAGTTTATTCTATTTTTTGTTTTTCGTGTATTTTGTTTTGTTGGAATAAAAGAATGTAGTCTTTAAAAACTCCAAGTGTAACAGAATACTTACTCTTTTTCACTCAAACACTCTCATTTACTGCATGTCTTAATCTTCGTTGCTTGTCTTGCTTTTTATAAGCAGC
The DNA here is from genome assembly GCF_021613505.1 of Equus quagga. Classification (NCBI taxonomy): domain Eukaryota; kingdom Metazoa; phylum Chordata; class Mammalia; order Perissodactyla; family Equidae; genus Equus; species Equus quagga. Next base: position 160,749,376 of record NC_060268.1, on the reverse strand, counting down.
AATGTTCCTGGACACTGCTACTAGAAGAAGAGGTAGTTCTGCTCCTCTTAAGTCTTTGAATTATAATCTTGCTCTAGAAGGATTTATGCTCTTAAATCTTTGAATTATAATCTTGCTCTAGAAGACTGTCTGTTCTTATGAAGATTTGTGTGCTTATCAGAAAAGACACCACTTTCATCTCTGCATTTCTCTAAGAATAGAAAACATTCATTGAATATTTACTGTGTGATAGACACTCATCTAAGTGTGCATTGTTCAGGCACCCAGCAGGAAAGGGATGGCGTACGCAAAATGAATTATTAGAGAGTTTAATTAAAGGACTATTTACAAAAATATGAACAGAGTTAAGAGAAAACACCAGGGGATGGTGAAGTTCTCCAGAGTTAGCAAGACAGAGAAGCTGCTACTACTCCTTGCCTAGAAAGAGCAAGAGGTGGCAGAGGTTACCAGAACTTGGCAAAGCTTTGGCTGCGGAAGACTGTCACTCCGGATCAACTTGGCTTTTGCTGGAGGACTGCAGCACCGCCTCTCTGTGGCCTGCAGGGAGCTGTTATGGGAAAGAGTACACAGACCTCACTTTCCCGTGCCCTCCAGTCTCCTGCAGGTGTGTCTTGTATTGACAAACCTAAGTGGAAGCCAGAGGAGCAGCCTGGTTGCTTCAGAACACAAAGTTCTGCGTCCCAGGCACCAAAGTACGGGGGAGAAGAGCGGAGGAAGTGAAGACTATCTAGCACAAAGCGATCCTGTACGTGACTGAGTTAAACGTCACAGTGACCATATCATATGGTTAACTGATATTAGCTCCGTTTTACAGTTGAGGCAACTAATTTTAGGTGATTTGCATATAGGTCATACATCTCGTTAGGAGCAGAGCCAAGATCGGGACCCAGACTCTTTCCCCAGACACTGTTTTCTGAATCACTGTGACATGCTATCCAAGGAATAGATTTCTCATCACTCCATGGACAGGAACCAAGGCACAGAATGTGGCTCTCTTCCTGGAGCTTTCCTTTCCTTTCCTTGGCTCCCATTTTTCTGTCTTCCTGTAGTTTAATTGGAGAAACATAGTAGCCATGGAACTAGTGTGATCCCTGTCATATGCCTTAGGATGTAAATGACTAGTTGAGGGACTTTTCTCATGAATAGAACAGCTACGTTTCTTGAATCAGTAACTATTTTAAGAAAGTTAATTCTGTCTTATTCTTGGCCTTTTGAGCCATCATTTCCAACTGTGTAATTATATACAGAGGTTTCCACTCTCTTGATCAGAGAGAAAGAAAAAAAAATATTCTGAGCAATGGTATTGTGGTGTAAAGGTGAAATATGCGCTAAAAGTTTAGACATTTATCCGAAAGATTTTCAAAATTTCTAACTTCTTTTATACTGGAAATCACATTTAGATTAGGTTTCTGCTATTCTGGAGTAGAATTAAATTCTTCTATGTCAGAAAGCTTACTAGAACGCATTTTTAAACCATATCCTTATAGAAGTCAGACTTTTTCTGTTGCAAGTAACAGAAAACCAATTCACACTAGCTTGATGAAGAAAGGACTTTCCTGGCTCATGGTAAAAAGAAAGATACTGGGTGATTAGCAGAATGAAAATTAGGGTCTAAAGGATTGTGATCTAAGACATCATTCTAGGAAGGATCTCTCTCAGTGTCTCTCTGACTCCACCCATATTTAATTTCTGCTTTTCCCAACTTCTCACTGTGTTGGTGTCCTTCCCTTTTACTTAGAGAAATACTTTTTTAACATGATAGGATGGATGACCGTTGTCAGCTCCAGTTTAGCAACTCCAACAGGAGTTTCTTTTACTTAGGTTCCATGTATCAAGCCAGGGGATGAACTCTGATTTCTCCAGACTTGAATGACTATCCCATATCCTAATCAGTATTACCAGGGACATGGGGTGTGATGATTCCACAGACCTGGCTCACCTGCCAACCTATGTGATCAAAACTACTATGTGAGTTACCAGAAGAACAGAGACAGGAAAATGTGTTAGACAAAGGGGAAAAAGAAAGGATTTGTTACCACGGTCCAATAAAGCCAGCCAGCTACCTCGTGATTTACAAATGGTTTGCTTGCCTCCTTCCTTCATATTCTTCTTCCTCAACCATCCAAGAGATAAAGATCTTTTAATTTAATTTACTACTTTATTTTGAAATGTTATAAATTTTAAATTTTTGAAAACCATTTTGAAATTTTTTAATTAAAACTTCTTATTAAAGAATATTTTTGTATATCTTACGTCTTTTTTTTCTCTTTTCTTTTTGTGGCAAAGATTCACCCTGAGATAATATCTATTGCCAATCTTCCTCTTTTTTTTCCCTCCCCAAAGCCCCAGTACCTAGTTGTATATTCTAGGTGTAAGTCCTTCTACTTCTTCTAGGTGAGTCGCCACCACAGCATGGCTACTGGTAGTGGGGTGTGGTTCTGTGCCTGGGAACTGAACCCTGGCTGCTGAAGAGGAGTGTGTTAAACTTTAACCACTAGGACATCAGGGCTGGCTCTGTATCTTATGTCTTGATGAAAAACATGAAAAAAGTTTAGCCACAGATGTTCCATGAAGCATCCAAAACTTGCCTGTGATATATGATTCACATTATTTTTCTTCTCAAATCAAAGTAGGAAGTTGGTGGCACTATACTTCTTAATCAAATGTTCACAATTCACTATCTTATCTATCTGGAATATTGGCATGTTATTCTATTCTCAGCCAATACAATAAAGCCCATTTCCATTATCCCCACTATCAATCTTTAAAAATCTATTGCAATTTTTCAACTTTTGCATTAATATTGTATCAGTTAATTCCTGTTCCCTATCCTCCATTTTTCCCAGAGCTATAAAAAATAGTAGGAGGTCCACATGTATTCATGCTTGTCAGAGGTTGTTTTCAGAGTTCTGAAATTTCTAAGGCAAACAAGTGAAAAAGCCCAAGATAGAATAATTATTTTCTCCACTTATAATTTTATTAGGCATTTATAAATTCCGTTGTGGTAGTAACTGAATCTTTTCTTCAACTAAATTGCAAATAAAATGATGGAAGGAAACAACTTCCATTTTTTAAATTGCGCATGGTACTTAGGAGAGTGACATACACATCACAGTCATCATAGACACTTATTATGAATTGGAATATAGCTATTTATCTTGTCCAGACAAAGTTCAAGAAGAATTTGAATACTCCATTTGCCCCAAACAGCTTGAAATTTTGAATCCGTCTTTCTTTTAGATTTTAGTAAGGATACGTTTGCAGAGAATGTTTATTTGAACATCTTTTTCTATTTAATCTCTTACAATTTTATGATATCCCGGGACCTTCTGGAAGAATTATCTCTGAATATTAGGGTAGGAGTAAGACACAGGAAAGAGGGATAAAAACACAGAAAAACGAACTAAGTATTGAGTGTATAATGTGCTAGATATTATATGATCTAGGTGTATTAGATAACTTTTATTGAACATTTACTATATAGAAGATCCTAGACCAAGTGCTTTGGAGCATTATGTCATTTAATCTTCATAACAGTTGAATGTGGTAGTAATTAGAATGCCCATGTTATACATGATAAGTTGAAGATGGTTGAGGCAGTTACTCACAGACACAAACTCACAAACATTAGGGGCCACAGTGGTCCAGCGGTTAAGTGCGCACTTTCCGCTGTGGCAGCCCGGGGTTCGCCAGTTCGGATCCCGGGTACAGACATGGCACAGCTTGGCAAGCCATGCTGTGGTAGGCATCCCACATATAAAGCAGCGGAAGACAGGCATGGTTGTTAGCTCAGTGCCAGTCTTCCTCAGCAAAAAGAGGAGGATTGGCAGCAGTTAGCTCAGGGCTAATCTTCCAAAAAAAAAAAAAAAAAAAGAGCTTTAAATCAAATACAGGATTGTCTGACGTCAAAGGTACTAGTCCTAGCCAATATGTATATCCTAATTTTCAAGCTTTGTCACAAGATCATGATTTAAGAATTGTTGCCACTACATAGGTGTGTTAAGTGTTTAAAGAAATTATATGGTTTACCCAGTTTCCCACAGTTAATACAGGACAAAACTGGAATTGGAACAAAGATCAATTAGACTGCACCACCACCTCTAATAAAAAGCACACAAAGGCTACAATTGTATAACTTCACCTGCTGCTACAATGAAGCCCCCTAGGAAAAAGCAGCTGCTATTTTCATTGTGCTCAGTTTGTCATAAAGATTTAAGGTATATATTCTGGAACACTCCACCTCTAACAAATTAAAAGTGACACTAATGATATCAACGGAATGAGTGGACACTTACCTGCACAATTTCTTTCTTTTGTATCCTTCGTCACTGCTGTTATTTACAAACCATCTAACCAGGCCTGCTGATTTACTTTTCAAATTAGTTGTTGATCCACGCTATAGGAAGAACAAATTGATTTTTTTCGTTAATCTCACACTTGTTCGGAGAAGTCCACAGGAGAAAAGATTCAGGGTTATCATGAACAAATATCTTCTTCTTTAAGAACTTTACTGTGGCTCCAAATACCCACCTCGAAAACTTGACACCTGGAATTAACCATGAGTGGCTAAAGGAAACATAAGGAGTCAAGGCCCTGTCCCTAATACTCTGTCATATCCCTCCACGATGGCCCAGGTCACAGTCATATTCTGATGTAATAGTCTGAATGGTTAGTCTATTCTTATGTGTATTAGTTTTCTATTGCTGTATAACAAATAATCAAATACTTAGAGGCTTCATACAAAACTATTAATTATCTGAGAATTCTGCAGGTTAGAAGTCATGACACAGCTTAGCTGGGTTCTCTGCTCAGGGTCCCAAAATGCCTTACTCAAGGTATACTCAAGCTGCGTTCTCATCTGGAGACTAAACTGGGGAAGAAACTGGCTCCAAGCCAACTCAGGTTGCTGGCAGAATTCATTTCCTTGCGGATCAAGGACATGTGTCCCAGGCTTCCTGCTGACTTTTGGCTGGGGCTGCTTTCAGCTGCCAGAGGCCATTTGCAGTTCTGTGTCATAAGGCCCTCACCCTAGGCGCTCTTACAACATGGCAACTCATTCTTTCAAGGCTAACAAGGGAGAGCTAGACACACTAGCAAGACAGGTACTAGATACTTATGTAATTACCCTAACCTTTGCCGCATTCCGTTGTTTAGAAGCAAGTACCAGGTCCCGCTCCCACTCAGTGTGAGGGGGTTTTACAAAGTCACAAATACCAGAAGGCAGGGATCATAGAAGTCAACTTAAAATCTGTCCCACACTGTGCAAAATGGAAACAAACTGACTCTGAAAAAGGTGCAAAAACTAGTTTCAAATACCTAACACCTATTCTCGCTCACTGGTATCCTTTAGAGAGCCAAGATCTGGAGTTTTCTCAGAGACGAACTATTGCCAGGAGTAGTGCATAGTGGCTTAGTACTTGTTTTCAGCTTGTAACAGAATCTGATTAAAGCTAGCTTAAGTAGGGGCCAGCCCAGTGGTGCAGCAGTTAAGTTCTCACATTCCACTTCAGTGGCCTGAGGTTTGCCGGTTCAGATCCCAGGGCGGACACGGCACCACTCATCAAGCCATGCTGTGGTAGGCATCCCATATATAAAGCAGAGGAAGATGGGCATGGGTGTGAGCTCAGGGCCAGTCTTCCTCAGCAAAAGGAGGAGGATTGGCAACAGATGTTAGCTCAGGGCTAATCTTCCTCAAAATAAATAAATAAATAAATAATAAATAAATAAATAGCTGGCTTAAGCAATAAAAAAATAATTTTTTGACAGTAAACTGGTTATCTCATAGTATGCAGGCTTTAGGGACAGTTTGGAATCAGGCGTCACATAGTTGTAAGGAAGCAGCATTCCTCCATCTCCATCTTTTGTTTTGGTTTCACTCTGAGTTTCTGCTGTATCCTTTCTAACTGTAGGCCTATTTTTCTTTTTGTGTTAAAGTACATGTAGGAAAAGGGCTGGTGTGGAAGAGAGGTTTTGAAGAAGCATCAGTTGAAGCCCTGCAGGTCAAGAACTCAAATATGAATCATTCAACTATGGTCCAGGGGCAAAATTATGTTCCATAAACCTGACTGTGCCTGGCTTACAGTGTTGAGATGGAGGTGGGGAAAAAGGAAAAGACTTTTCTGGGAAAGTGGCAGATGATAGAGTTGGAGTCCTCTCTGCATTACTTAATGCCTAAGAAATCTATCTATCTATCTATCCATCTATCTATCTATCTATCTATCTATCTATCTTTCTGTCTATCTGGCATCTATTTCGTGAGCTACCCCTCAGACTATGAGTTTTTCATGTCTTCAGGCTTTGAGGTCCTGGAGGACTGGAATCTTAGCATTATGCCTTGTACATTTAAATCAACAAATTCTGAACTTGACCTGTTCTCTTTTTCAGTGACAGTCAGTCAGAATTCTATACCCCCACTTAAAGTCTTCCAAAGACTTCCGATTTTATTTAGAATGAAAGCCAATGTTCTTATGATATGCCACATTGTGGTTTACAGAGCAAATGGGGTCCCTGTTTCTTTCATGACCTCTTCTCCAGCTACTTTTCCTCCCACTCATTTTGCTCTAATCACACTGACATTCCTGCTGGACCTGGAACATATCAGGTCAACTTTGACCTCAGGGCCTTTGCTCTTGCTGTTTCCTGTCTTTGGAATGGTCTCCCTTTGGATAACTGAGTAGTTCTTCCTTCTCTTTGTCCCCAAGCCCAAAAGTTGATAGAAATCAACATTTATAAATTCATTAAATTTTTTTCAGCTTTATTGAGGGATAATTGACAAAACTGTATATATTTAAGATGTACAACTTGATCTTTTGATGTATGTGTGCATTGTAACGTAATCACCACAATCAAGATAATTAAGATTTCCATTATCTTCGGTAGTTACGGTTTATTTATTTAGTGGTGAGAATACTCAAGATCAACAACACAGCACCGTACTGCTAACTATGGTCACATTGCTTCACAGCAGATCTCTAGAACTTATTCACACTACTTAATGAAATTTTGTACTTATTGAGCAGCAACCTCCCATTTCCCCCTCTCCCCAACCTCTGATAACTACCATTCTACTTTCTGTTTCTATGAATTTGACTATTTTAGGTACTTCATATAAATGGATTTCTGCAGTATTTGTCCTTCTGTGACTGGCTTATCTCATTTAGCGTAATGTCCTCCAGGTTCATCACCTGTTGTCACAAATGGCAAGATTTTTTTTTATGGCTGAATAATATTCTATTGCATGTCTATACCACATTTTCTTTATCTATGTATCCATTGATGGACATTTAGGTTGTTTCCATATCTTAGCTATTGTGAGTGATGCTGTGATGAAGATGGGAGTGCAGATATGCTTTTGGTATCCTGATTTCAATTCTTTTAAATATTACCCAGAAGTGGGCTTGGTGGGAAACTGATGTTAGCACCACTTTCAGTTTTTTCGGGAACCTCCATACTGTTTTCCAAAGGGGCTGCAATTTACACTTCCATCAATAGTATACAGGGTTCCCATTTCTCCACATCCTGGCCAATACTTATTATCTTTTGTTTGTTTGTTTGTTTAGATAACAACTATCTTAACAGGTATGAGGTGATATCTCACTGTGGTTTTGATTTACATTTCCCTGATGATTAGTGAGGGTGAGCACCTTTGCATATACCTGTTGCTCATTTGTGTCTTCTTTGGAGGAATGTCTGTCTAAGTCTTTTGCCCATCTTTTAATCAGGTTCTTTGTTTTCTTTTTGCTATTGAGTTGTAGGAGTTCCTTATATATTTTGTATTAACACCTTATTGGTTATACAGTTTGCAAATTTTTTTTTTCATTCCATGGTTTGCCTTTTCACACTGTTGATTGTTTCCTTTGCTGTACAGAAGATTTAACTTTGATTCCATCTCACTTGTCAATTTTTTGCTTTTCTTGCTTTTGCTTTTGGTTGTTTTTGTTTTTTTAACCGTTGCTTCCTTAGTAACAACTTGACCATCATTTTTAAATTTGCAACTGCCCCTCCGCCTTCATTCCTATTGGCATCTCCTACTTTATTTTACCCACAGCATTTATCCTCAACTGGCATACTATATATTCTATTTTACTTAGTCACGTGTTTAGTATATATTTCCACTTATAGAATGTAATCCCCTTGTGGGCAGGCATTTTTGTCTATTTGCCATGTTATATTGCCAGTGCCCAGAGCTTGGCACATAGGAGCCCCTTGACATGTGTGTGTATGTGTGTCTGTACGTGGGTGTATATACACACACAAATAATCGACTCTTTAAAGCCACATACCTTTCTTGAATTATTTTATTTGGAATGAGGCTGTGGGAATATTCCTTTGGGCCTTTCTTTTCAGCAATGTGTGGAAGGCATATTCCTGGGGTATGTATAGGATGCTAGATGGAGGTAGAAGGCATGGGTAAGTGTGAAGGGAGAATGTATGAGCGGCAGTATGATGAAATTCTACGGCCTCTGAAATTCTGTGTTTTATAATATCATTGTTTAGATATACTTTATAATCTAGTTTAGTGACTCTTAGTTGACTGGTTATTGGGAGCAGTGATCTTTGCTTTTTCCTACAGCTGTTTAAATTTAAACATTGAATAGAATGTTCATATAAGCAGCACATTAAAAAGAATGTTGTCAATGTCAAAATCATATGCCATAAAAATGACAATAAAGTAGCAGTCTTTTGGTTGTGCAGCTGCTGTTATACCTTGTTTTATTAACCCTGGCAGAATTTTGTAAATTGGATTTATATTTCCTCATTTCTATGAGTTTGCCTTTTTCATTACTCTCAGCTTGGACAATCAAAATAAGATGTTTGTTATGTTTCTCTGCTGGGTTTGCACTTCTGTTCAGGCAATAAACAGGAGGGATGCCTATATATACAAATCAGATTAGAGAAGAAACTCCACCCACCATTTAATAGGGCTTCATAGCTTTCAGCAGACCTCATGGCCTTTCTCATTTACCAGGAAGTTTGTGAAAAATTCAGTCTTTGGTTAGAAGCAGTATTATGAAATAGGACAGGTGACTCTAAGATGAATGATGTCAGGGGAGCCAGTGAGGCCATGATAGGTCATAAGTGCACTCACCTGTTCCCAATCTGACTCATTACATCAGGCACTGTTTATGTACAACCTCAGACCTTCTCAGTCTCACCTGAGTCTTATTCTTATTCCAGTAGAGGTTGCAGCTCATCCACAGTCAGAAAGGACTCAGACCAACTTCACCCAGCCTCAGCCTGACAGTACTCTGCCTCATGTTTGTGCCAGGTACTTCTTGCTCCCCACCCTGGGGCTTCTGGGTGGACATGGGGCCATTGGATATCACGGATTGCATTTTATGATCACATTTGTGAAACCCAGGAAAATGTGGGAATTCATGTACTGTGGTGCGAAGCTTTGATCACTGGGAGCTGAAACCTGATGGATAAATTCTTCCCTCTATCCATCCATGGTTAGTCTATCAAGATACAGTTAATACAGTTTTTGGAGGACAATTGAATGAGATCCACTTCGTGGACTCTAGCTCTATAACATATCCTCATATTGTCTCTTTCTTGCTTCCTATCTCAATTTCCTTTTCCTCATTCCTGCTCTTTGGGATAGCACTCCTGATAAAGCAATAGCTTATACCTCTTTGCACTAGACCCTACATTGCGGGGGAAGGCAGACAAGACAGTTGGTATTGCAGGTGACTCTAGAAAGGAGGTGGGAATTTGGACCTGGATTACTCTCTGATCTGATGACAAGAAGGATCTCATCGCTGGTGATAAGTGAGGTGGTCATTACCATTGAGGCTTTCACTTACGAATAATGAGAATGAAATACAGGTGGAAGGTGAGACACTGGCTATGCAGTAGCTGAGGGTCTTAACGTGTGAGGGAAATGATAATCATAAGAAATACGAATTTGTTTGGTTCTTCATTGGGAAACCTGAAATAAGAACATGATAGGTTCAGGGCAGCCAACTGCTAACTCAAAGTATTCTAAATCCAGGGACCCTCTCAGGCAAGTGTTAAGGAGATTTTCATCTTCTGAAGCCACAGCACAGACTGGACTGAACATTAGGCTCATTGTAAGAATGATCCCTCCATATAGTATAATTCCTCAAGAAGACCAGCTACCCACATGGTGGCAAGTTAGTTAAATTGGACTCATTCCACACAGAAAGGGAAAAAACTGGCACCTATTACATACATGGGTTTTTCTTCCTTACCAGAAGTACTTCTACCATCACCGCTTAGGAATTTATGAAGTATCTGATCCATTGTCACAGTAGCCTACAAATCCTTGTTTCAGGAAAAGGGACCCTTTTACGGCAAGGGAACTCTGACAATGATCGCTTGATAACAGATACATTAGTCTTACCATCAACTCCATTATCCAGACAGAACAGGATAGTGAATTGTGAAAGATTCAGCTAAAGAGACAGTTCAGAAACAAAATCCTGGCGACTAGGCACTGAACATCAGAATGCAGTCTGTTTGCTGGCCCAACAGCGGCCATAATAGCTCATACATATGGGTCTGGGAAACAAGTAGTGGAAGCAGGATTGGCTTATCTCACCTTACTCCCAGTGAGCTACCTGTGGAATTAATACTTTCTGTCCCTCTGACCTGTGGCTTTGCCAAGGTTCTGGTCATAGATCTCGGAAGAAAAAATGCTTCTCTTAGAGACACTAAGGTTTCTGTTGGATTTTAAACTATAACTTCTCTCTGGTTGCTTTGAGCTTCTTACTAGTGGGACAGGCATAAAAAGAGATGATTCTCGTGGGAGTAGCAGACCCTGATTACCACACTGAACTAGGGTTTTTTCTACATAGTGGGTGATGGGAAGAATGTCATGAATCTATGGGGTTCATTGCAGCACCTGTGCCTCCATGCCCAGCGATAAGAGTAATAAGAGTGAATGAAGACTGGCAAAATCTTTTTAAAAGTCTTTAAAAGAATAAAACAATTAAGGGCACAGATATATCACAGATAAGTGCCCAGCTCATCCCATCAAGTAAGCTATCAAGATCAGTTGAAGTGCTGGCCAAGAGCTAGGGAAATCTAGAATGGATGGAGGGGACTGGATATTGGTGTTTTCAAGGATAAATTGAACGACTGAGTGACTGGGGATGTTACAGAGGGATGAGATGACCTTTAGAGTTTCTTCTGATCCTGAGATTCAGTGCCTTAAGAGGTGCAAAAATTCATTTATTTTCTTAATCTGTTTAACGTCTTCCTATTTTGTATCTGTCTCCTAAGTCCATTTGGATAATATTATTAATCATCTTGATAAATATATGGCAACAGCATACTTGACTCCCTTACACAAACCTGTTTTTCGTGATATATGAGGTGCATAGAAAACAGGAAAAGCAAAGTTCTCAAGTAATGCCTAAGATGATAATTGGATGATGATTAACTCTCAGGTGCAAAAATACATACACTTCACCTATAGCAGGCTGGTGTTTAGGCAAATTTTTTTCACAAGAAATGCAAATAAGGAGCTGGTGATTATTTCTTTAGGGTAAAAAGAAAAAAACCTCCTTAATCAGTGAAGGTGAGCAACCAACTTGATAAGACTAATGAGATGTTGGGCCTCAATAAAGGAGGATGCAGGAAGGAATTATTGCCATTATCAGGTTTTGCTGCATTGCTGTGTTAGGAAGTCTTGGAGCAAAGAGTAGAGGAAGAAGAGTTGATCTTCAGGCCCCCAGCTCTGATGCAGAGACTCCTGGGTAGGCTTTCTCCTCCATGCACTGTTCTGTTCTGCTCCAGCATAATTTTTCTTTGTTTTTTTTTTTAAATAGGAGCAAACTTCTATGTTTGCTGTGTGGCTTTAGATGCATGATTTATCTTTTTAGAATTGAGAATCCTCTACTGTAAAATAAGGGACAATTGTTAATTCCTTTACAAGTTTATTCAGCTAGTATGTTTTGAACACCCAGAATAGGCTAAATTTGGGTGATGCATTTGAGAATAAGGTTATAAACTCTTTGAAAGCAATGAAGGTGACTTCCAGTCACCTAAATAAACAATCCCCAAATTAGGCTCTTCTTTGAGCCTGTTTCCTTGTCTAAAAGCTGTGAATTAATACCTGAAGTGAACCATATCTTCTCAGATTAAAATTTGAAGAGACCATTTGATATAAGTCCTGTCTTCAGGCTTATTCTGAAGTGGATGTTGTTTCTTTTATTCTCAAAGATTTTCATCCTTCATCAGTCACCCATTCTTGGTTTTTATCCCAGGCAAATAAGACATTCTTGCTAATCTCTCACCAAAATCTACCCTGATTTATAGTAACTTCATTTTCTCTGATTTAATCTTCAAAACAACCGCTCAGGATCCTTATAAAAGATATTTGAACATAGTCATTAAGCCTAGGGAACATGTCTCATTAAGGTGGTACTGCTGTCTTGTGGCGGTGACACACGGCTTCAAACAGGCATCAGCATTGCTGAAGATGGCATATAAGGCACAGCAGAGTGAAAATGGCTATTTGTTAGGATAATACCAGGATTGAGATCTGGAGAAGCGAAATGGGGCTTTGCCTGACAGATGCAGACTTCCTCAGCGAGCTGCCAGGGGCTTATTGCAGCAGTTGACTTTGTTTGGTTTTATCTCAGGGTCTCAACACCCAGCAGCAAAAGAGAGATTTTTCCCACTGGATTTGGGGGAATTAGGCATGTGAGGCTAGTGATGGAAAGAGTGAGCAGCATATAAAATTCTCAGAGCATCCCAATGAAATGCTAGCCTTGAGCACTTGCTATTCTACTAAACACCTCTTTTATTAGCTTGAAATTGCAATTATTTTGATCATAATACTTTTGATAATACTTTAAGTTTTGAAAAACTTACAAGAAAAATGCTGAACTTTTCCCTCCCATTTGAAAACAGTTCCTTGAGATTAGCAGAAGGCATTAAAGAAATAACTGCTTCTCTTGCATCGAATCGTGCAAAGACAGGATGGCTCGGTGTTTAGACAACCTCATCAAAGTCATTACAGTTCTCTCTAAAGAGTTGGGCTTATTTAGATGTTCTGAGCCAATTATAGGGGGTTCCCTACTTTTCTTGGTGATATTACAAAAATAGAGTCAAAATTCCCACCTGAGAAATGCAGATGAATTTTATATCTGGCAATAATAGTAATATCTACTTCTCATGGGTTGATTGATATAAAATCAAATGATATTACATACAACGAATTTTCTTAACATAAAATAAAATCTAATTTTATTATTATTTTTACCCATTCATGTGTTTCTTAAATGAGAAAAATACTTGGTAAAAATTATCTTTGTTTCTTTTGCTGAAATTGGCCAAGAATCACGCCTCATTGTGAAAACTTTCAGCTTTGTTAAACTATATTTAAGGTCATATTTTTACAAGCTATCCTTACATATTTCCTTTGGGTGGAGGTCAATGTCTCTCTTAATGGGTGAACATTGTTGAATGAGAAAATAGAACATATAGAATTATCCACATATTGTCCCTGAACCAGAAATGTTTATTCTTTGATTGACTTATTTTACTTACCAAAAGAGTTCCAGATGCATTTTCCGATATAGCTACCAATTATCTTGTAGATCCTTTTGAACAGATTTATGTTGTCTAGAAAAGAATGTGGAATCACGTTTCTATTTTTTGAAATTTAAATAAATGCATTTAGAAATTTGAGTGTCATAGTAAAAAGAAAAAGAAATCAGAAATTGAATTTAAGAAAACTGGAACATAGTCACTAAGCAGGCTCCATGAGATAAGTTACTTCACTTTACTTAGCATCCGTTTCACCCTTCTGCACATAAGGACTGTGAATTAGATTGTCTTTAATACTCTTTCCATCTTAGTATCTAAGGTTTTAGTTGTCTATCAGATCATCTGGTCCATACATCTCACTTCTCTCATTATTATCATTATTATTAATATTTAATCAAAGAGGAAATCAAGACCCTGAAAGGTGAAGTTATTTACTCAAAGATATACAGCATTTTTGGTGGCAGAGCCAGAAATAGTATCGAGAATTAGTTTTGTGCTAAACACATTAGGAAAATTTCCTTGTTTGACGCTCAAAAAGTTAAATAGTTGAGACCACATATTTCCTAGTTTACCAGGAAGAAGCTGATAAAAATAGATGATTGGTCCTTAAAAACTGAAGGCTAAGAGTTGATCACAGAACCAAATAAAGGGGAATGGACTGTAAAAGTCGCCTTCAGGCATGGAGCATTACGTGATGGAGTTGTCACCAGTTCCCAGTGTCATCTCCCTGAAACCCTTCCTCTCTTTAGGTCATACCCTTTTTAAGGCAATTTCTGTTAAAATGTTTTATTATTTATTAAGAGCAACTTAATATGACTCCCATAGCTCTCTTAGCCTAGAGGCCTGAAACCCCCAAATTAGATCCCTGAAATGATGCCACAAAGCTGAACCCATTTCATTTTGTCTGGTTCTATTCATTTACATAATGAATATTGAGCTCATTTACAACTCTGTGAGAACACTCCATATTAGCTAGTGGCAAAATAAAACTCTTTTTATAACCAGGATTTTCTAAGTAGCATTTACCCAAAATAACTTAGGAAAAAATTAAAATTGTGAATTGAATTAAAGATAAATTTGTCTGCATAATTTTGAACTTGAAAATTCAGAAGTAAAATGTACAATTTGTTATTGGGTATAATTTAGTAATAAAATAAAATGCAGGGAATCAGGGAAGATGGCCAATTAAATAGGTGTTCCTCATATGCCACTTGCTGTCATCTGCTTGGCACTCTAATTCGTAAAGTAACTAGGGCTGACTGTCAATGCCTAGTGGAAAGCCAGATCTACGGGCCAATACTGCCATAAAAATAAAGAGAAAAACCAAGTAAAATTTAATATTTCTATACATTAAGGCAAGAAAGAACTACAGAAGCAACATACCATACGTTAAGAAGCCAGACGCAAATGACCCTACACTAAATGTATCTGTTTATATCAAATCCTAAACAGGCAAAACTATGATGATAGAATTCAGAATAGGGGTGTATTTGTCATTATTACTGTGTAACAGATTATCACAAATTTAGAAGTGTAAGACAACACATATTTATTATTTCACTATTTCTATAGGTTCAGAGGTCAAGCATGGCTTAGCTGGATCCTCTGCTTAGAGCATCACAAAGAAGCAATCAAGGTATGAGCTCAGCTGCATTGTCATCTGGGGGCTTGGCTGGGGAAGAATCTACTTCCAATCCTGTTGAGGCTGTTGACAAAGTTTATTTCCTTGTGGTTGTAAGAAAGAGAGACCTGGCTTCTGTCTGGCTGTCAACTGAAAGCTGCCCTTGTGTCCTAGAGGCTTCCTGCATTCCTAGAGGCTGCCCTCAAGTCCTTGCCATGTGTAGTTTTGCAACATAATCACTTACTTCTTCAAGCCAACAATGAGTCTCCCAATTCACTAGTAAGATGAAGTCATATGTAACCAAATAAGCACAGAGTGACATCTTATCACCTTTACCATTTCTTTTGGTAGAAGAAAGTCACAGGATCTGTTACTGAAAATTCAGTCTCTGATCCCGATGCCAATCCCAATAACGAGAACAGAGTCTTGGGTGAAAAAGGAAAGGCTTTACTTTGCCACACAGAAGGAGCAAAGCAAAGGATCAATGCCCCCAAAGGTGCTTGCTCCCCATGAAGAAATGGGCAGGGCTTTTTATTTGGGGTTTTAGGTAGGGGAGGGGGGCTGTGGCCTTCTTGGTCAGCATTTTCCCTTCAGCCTCTGTCTGGGATTCTTCTAGCAGAGGAGAGAAAGGATTTCTCAGATGAGTGTCCTTGTCTGCTTATCTCCACGGTGGAAGGTAGACTATGATGTCAGGAACGCGAGGAGTTGGGCCTGGGAAGCTTCAGTTTCTTGATATTCTCTGGACATTACTTTCTCTGTAAAAAAACTTCAAGGTCCTGGGATTAGCCACAGCTTTAGTTGGAGCCCAGCGTGAGGCCATCTGGACTTTAACAATTTGTCACTTCTATTTGGCTCTAGAGCTCAGGGAGTCAGAGGTTAAAGAAAAAAGCACTTACATACGAGTGTAACTAAAGAACCAGGGAACTGGAAATGTCTGCTTTTAGTTTTAACCCATACAGGCTGGGTTCACTGTAGGTTCAATATCAGGGCTGATATTAACTAAGAGCTGGTAACAGTCCCACTTACATTCAATAGGATGGGATTATACAAAGGGATAAAAACAAGAAGGCAGTGTTCATTGTGGGCGGGTGGGGGGGGGGGCACTTAAAGTCTGTCCACCAGGTACATAGACAAAGGCATTTACTTGAGGGGAATTACCAGAATTAAAAACAAAGATGGTTTCCTTGATACTCAAAATATTGTATTTCTTAATCTCATTGGTGGCTATAGAAGTCACTACATAATAATTTAGCGAACTGTACATTTATGATTTTTTTCCTTTATGAATGTTATAGTTCAATTAAAAGTTTACTTAAAATAATGATGTTGAGAATCTTTTTACATATCTGTTGGCCATTTGTATGTTTTCTTTGAAGAAATGTCTATCAAGTCCTTTGCCACTTATTTGAGGCATCTAAAATAGTCAAACTCATAGAAGCGGAGAAGAGTGATTTGCCAGGAGCTGGGGATTGGTGGAATTGGAGAGTTGTTATTCAAACGGTATAAAGTTTCAGTTATGCTAAATGAATAAATTCTAGAGATCTGCTGTATGACATAATCCTATAGTTAACAGTACAGTACTGTGCACTTCAATGATCCTTAGAAAGTAGATCTTATGTTAAATGTTCTTATCACACACAAAAAACAAAAAACAAAGAGACACAAGGCAGCTCTGGAAGGTGTTGGCTATGACTATTATCTTGAGTGTGGTGAAGTTATCACGAGTGTTTGAGTACATCCTAACTCACTGAATTGTGCACATTCAATATGTGCAGTTCTTCGTTTATCAATTGTACCTCAACAAAGCTGTTGAAAAGTTTACTTAAAATAAACACACACTCACACAAACATACACATTTATAATGTGTATTTTGTCCTTACTATATCTACATCATGTAAACGCAAAAAAAGAAATCAGCTTTATTAATATAAATGTCTTATTCGACCTATCTTAAGTTAAAGAAAAGGAATATCTTCCTATAGTAAAGGAAACAACCTATACTAATACACTAGTCATTACCATCTTGTACCAAATCTTAGAGCAGCAAAATACATAAAGGGAGGTATTTATCTGACTTTTATGGAACTTGATAAATCCAGTAGGCAAATCTCTAACAAAAAAATTGAATAATACAATCAAATATTTTCGGGACTGGCCCTGTGGCCAAGTGGTTAAGAAGTTCACATGCTCCACTTCGGTGGCCCAGGGTTCAGGTTTGGATCCTGGGCATAGACCTGTACACTGTTCATCAAGCTATGCTGTGGCGGCGTCCCACATAGAAAAACTAGAATGACCTAAACCAGGATATACAACTATGTACTGGGGCTTTGGGGAGGAAAACAAAAGAGGAAGATTGGCAACAGACGTTAGCTCGGGGCCAATCTTCCTTACCAAAAAGCATACTTTAAAAGAACAGATTCCACATTCTTTTCTTAAAGTGATGGAATATTTACAGAAAAATCCACTGATTAATTAGCAGCAAAGAAAATTTAAATTTTCTAATATTAGATACTTTATAGGCCAAATTCCTTTATTCTAGTCTAATAAGACTACATAACAAAAATAAACACACAAATTCAAAATATCAATAAAAGAGAACAAAATTTTACTCCTTAAAAGTTAAAAAACAATCTTACAAGTATTTCCTAATCAAAATGATGTTAAACCCAGTGTTGAAAATTATCTAGAAATTAATGAAAGTAATACATCCTAGTGATATATAAGCTTAAGCTAAAGCTAGGCTCAGAGGAATATTTGTAGCTTCAAATATTTTTTAACTAAAAGATAAACTAAACTTGTGAATGAGTTATTACTTTTAAGAAACTAGTGAAATGAAACAAAAAATAAGCCCAAAAATTAAGAAACATTTTTATAAAGACAACAATAGAAAATAATGAAATAGATGGAAAATTACATGCAAGGAATAGCGATTCTGTGAAATGCTAGTTGATTTAAGAAGACAGAGAAAGGAAACAAACGCATACGACTTTAAGATGAAAAGTTTTAACTTGATTTATGTAAAATTATAAGATAACGTTGTGAATAACTCTTTGAAAATATATTTAAAGTATAGGAAAAATGGGTGACTTTGTAACAAAATATTAATATGATTTTGAGGAAGAGTTATAAAATCATAATAGATGGATCTTCACAGGGAAATTTTAAAAATTGTTTGAGTGATTTCAACTTAAAAGGTGCTAAACCACAATGGGTTTAGGAATCATAGGTTCCTCAAGAGTCACATAAGAATTGAATTTAAAGTCACATAAACAATTGAATTTATAATTCTGGTAATCCCATACCCAAGAAAATCTTGAAATCTCCAAATAATTTTACAGGTTAACACAAATCGTCTTACTCAAACCTAACAAATACAGAACAAAAACTATAGACAAAATTAATTTATAAATACAGGTGTGAAAATTCTAAATAAAACATCAATAAATTATATATTAAAAGTATAGGATACCACAAGAAATTTGGGATTATTATAGGAATGCCAATCGTGTTCAATGTTAGGTAATCTATCAAAATATGAATGATACATTTAAATTAAAGTAAAAATAACACCCACAACTTATTAAATAAGGAATATATGAAAAAAATTAAAGAACAAAAGTTCTTTCTAAATAAAATCCAATGTGAGTAAAAAATAGAAATAGTAGGAAATCACTTATACCTGATCCTATTGGTTTACCCAAAACTAATAAGAACATCATCTTAAAAAGTGAAGTATTAAAGCCATTCTCCCCAAAATCTGGATCAGAACAGGGATGATTGCTATCACCACTACTGATCAGCATGGCAGTAGATGATTTATCAAATTAATATAATGTAATTTACAATAGATCATAACATGCATACAGGAAAATTAACTTAGGATGCAGATAGCATGCTTGTGTTTTTAAAATTCTCAAGTGAATCTAATATATAGGAATTAATGTCATTTGATGTTTATTTATGAAATAAACCTGTAAATCCCAATAGTTTTCTTTATTCAAACAATAATATGTCAAGAATGGAAATGGAAAAAAAATTGATAATAATGACCAAAAGAGTATAAAATATGTAGAAGTGAATTTAATAAGAAATATATAGCACCTAGCATAAAGAAATCTATAAAATGTTATAGAAGAGCATTAAACAAGATCTTGATAAATGGAGTAATGGACTATTTTACTAGATGGTATGAATTAACAACATAAAAATGACATTTCCTGCCAAATATACATACATACTTTGATATCAGTTTTTTTTTAATATACTTTGATTCAGATTACCAATTGATTTTTTAGAAGAAGAAAATAATAGGCCAACTTTCAATTTCACATAAAATAATACATATATGGAAATTGTTAAGAAGCGAAAAAGAAAGCTGACAGTAAGGTTTTGTATTTCCTTCACATTAAAACTTTCTAGAAAGTTCCTTTAAACTTAATGGTATGTTATTAGGAAAGGGATAGACAGGTGGATAAGGAATAAGCAGAACAGAATAGAGAGTTTAGGAACAAATGACATTTTATAGGAAAATTTAAAATATATGAGGGATGGCACTTGAATTTAGTGGGAAAGAGATGGATTATTTAATCAGAATAATTAGATACTTTCCATTTACCCCTCTGTATCACTGCTGCAAGTTACATATACAATTTCAAACTGGTAGCCACATTTAAAAAGTAAAAAGAGACAGGTGAAATTAATTTTAGGATACTTCATTTAATCGAATAGATTACCATTTTAATATGGAATGAATATAAACAATTATTAATTAGATATTTACTATTCTTTTGTTTGTTTTTCCTACTAATTCTTTGACGTCGGGTATCTATTTTGCAACAGACAGCACATCTCAATTGAAACTTGAACTTATCAAGTACTCAGGAGCAGCGCGTAACTAACAGCTGCCATATTGGATCCCCTCTCCACGCTTCACTGTTTCATGAAACCAATGCTATGGACTGCGTTGATCAGACCCCCTTATTCAGTGGGTCCATATAGAGTTCACCCAAAGGGAGGCACCAAAGAGAGGAACTTAAGAGTGAAATGAGAGTAAGGTTGGCGTATATGTTCCTCCATATACGTCCCTGCTGGACTGTGCGTTGGTTTCACCCTCCTTTGAAGGCCGTGATTTCCCTTAGGAGGCTCTCTTCTACACAGCTCTGGTAACCACTCCCTCTTCCCGCCTTTCCTGCTGTTCCTTCCCTTCTAAGCGGAAGGAGGGAAGAGGGTGCTTCACTATTTATTGGTTTCTTTCAACTTTGCCTCATCTTTATAAACAGTGCTTTTATTAAACATTCTAGTTTACCCTGTTTGAATATGCCATCTTTTTCATGCCAGGATCCTGATTGGTTTAGTGATTCGGTTTGAGGAATGTAAAAGTATACCTCATCGCATAACACAGGCAACCCACACACGCCCGTGCCGCCTCCGCCAGGTGTGTCAGAGCTTTAACGATAAGGTAGAAAACTAAAAACATTTGAAGAAACCGTTTTCATAATTTGTGGGGAGAAGAAAAAAATTGACAAACCATAAAGTAAAAAGCAAAACAAGTAAATAAAATCCCTGAGAGATTAGATGACATTATAGTTAGGATATTTATATGGCTACTTGAATCAAAAATAGTGAAAAGATTTTTTTTTAACTATGGAAGAAAATATTGACATCAAATAAAAGAAACAAAATGTCAATATCTTTACAAAGATCTACACATTTCTTAAAAAGAGAATAATCCAATAGAAAAATGGACAATAAATTGGAACAGAAAACTCACAAGAAATTAAGAGCAAATGTCAAATAAGCATATGAAAAGATGTTCAACTTCATTAGTAGCTGGGCAATCACAAATTAAAACAATAATGTCCCATTATTTTTCCATTGGCAAATGGAAAAACTTGATTTCATTCAGTGATGAAATAAGCGCAGGGAGAGGAAGCACCATCATAGATTACTGGTGTGAGTGTAAATTTCCATAATTATCTTCTTGGATAGTAAAATAGCTTTATCTGTAATCTTAAAATCAAAATATGCCTTTGCTTGGCTTCTGAATCCCATAGTTAGTTAACTATCATAATGAAATAAAGCTATCAGTATCGAAGGATATGTATACAAGGATGGTTATTATGGCACTGTGACAGCAAACATTGAGGAAAAAGTTTATTACAGGGCAAATGTTTAGAGAGGTTATAGGCATCAGTTTTCTGAAACAGTATGCAGCTAATAAAAGCAGGGTATGTCTATATGTATTCATCTGGTAAGAGGACCATAAAATTGTTAACAAGGAAAAAATATACAGAAGAATATATATCATATAATCTTATTTTATCAAAAAACAGAAGAAAAAAGGGAAAACCCCACATATACATTTATATGTACATACGAAACCATTATGGAAGGATGGACACTAAACAGTTATCATTAATTACAGCAATACTATGTTGAGCATGAAGAGGGCGAAAAGGAGATATTACAGAGTTATGCAGGTAAAAAAATAAAGAATTGAATTGTTAAGAAAGCAAATATTTGAAATAAGAATAAAGAACAAAAACAGAAACCTACAGAGAACATCATTTAACATTAAAATATATGTATCAACTCCTTTTTTTTTAACAGCCCCGAGTCAAATTTGGGTACCATCCGAATACCTGACACTCACAAGAAGAGAGGGTTCCCACTTATAGAGAATGAGCTTCCTAGAAGACGGTCCTATTAACACACCTGCTACCGTGCATTGAGATCAGTGACTGATTTAGAGCCTTGTGTTGTGTACTTACACGTTTACTAACTGATATAATTATTTTAAGAACTTAATTGACAGTTTTGGCAATCGATCTGTCCAAGTTTCATTAAGAAAACAAATTGAATTGAGAATTATGCTTTCCTTGGGTTCTATCTCAAGGAATGGCTTTCTAAATTAGGAGTGCATAACTGGACTCAGTCTTACATGTCTCCATCTAAAATGCTTATATACCAACAGAGGAAATTGAGGGAAATCTTTGTCACTATCAGAAATTTTAATATTTAATAATTCCTCTTGTTTTCTCTATTCTTAAGTGAATAGTTCACTATTTTATTGTAATGTATTTTTAAATTTATTTTTTCTTAGATATTTATACACTGAATCTAATTTTATGGCATACTTTGTGTGGATAGTTTATGGGGGCAAGAAAAAACTGCCACAAATTCCTGCTATTCCAAGATAAATATCATTCAAAAGATAGATAAACAAGGAAAGTGCCCTGCCAAACACAACTTACCCTCTAAATGCAAAACCAGAAGATAACCGGCATATTTGCAGTTTTGACTGGCTGATATGTGAGGGTCTGCCTGGCTTATCTAAATTTATTTTGCTAGAAATCTATAAAGATTTTCATAGTTAAAATTTCCTCTTACTCCTGCCATTTTCACTGCCTGGCAAGTCTTCCCCAACTTCAATCATACTGATTATTTTTTATACCCAGTCGTAGTTCAGATTTCACCTCTTTGCCAATGATTTCCTTAATGACAGTGACTGGAAACTGAATTTCTTGTCTCTTTTCTAATACTGTTGTATATTTTTCATGCTAGTATACATGTTTTAGTATCCTTAATGCGTTATAGACTTCCAGTGGCAGTTAGTCGAACTTTGCACAAATTAGTCACCCAGTATAATTTTTTAATAAGAAAAATGTTGAATGTGAAAAGATTTGCTATTATTTTTACACCATATTTAAGCAATTTCTTAAAAATATTTCAATCTGGATGTTCTGGGGGAATTGCAGATGCTGTCCAACTTTCGTAATAGAAACTAGTTAATATGAAGCAGAAAGTTGGAAAAGAAAAGACGGTACATTAGTTCTATGTCTATTGTATAATACTTTGGAGACCAGAAAATGTTGGAAGCAAGAGATTTATAAAACATTAGCCCTGCGGCTTTCCTGTCTTTGGTTTTCCAGATGGTACATTGCATATTGTGGGTATTCATACAATACAGAAAAGATTAATCAAAAGAGCAAAACATGTAAATGTCTTTTTTAATCATAATTTTAATTCTCTTCCTTCTCCACTTCCAAAGTGGAGATAAAATATTTCCCCACATTGGCAGTATTTTTCTTTGGAATGCAAATTCCTAGTGTGGACTAATCACATATCATTCTAGGCCAGACATCTCTAAGATGTTTAGCATATGCTAAAGGTTCACCCTTGAATTTGTGGCGTGTATTCAGAACCCCTGATAATTTTAGGCAAACACAGGTAGAGATTCCAAATGGAAACATTTAACTACCTTAGGAAAATAAAGCTTGGAAGATTTACATAAACTTTTACTCTATAATACAGAATGTGCTCATCCCTGCCTCCTACCATTCCCACACATTCCTCTCTGTAATAATCCCCTCTTCTTTCCTATTCATTAGTCTATATTTAGTGGTTAAGTCCCATCTCAAGACTAGTTTTCTCCAAGTTACCTTCCAAGATTTTCCTACTCTGATTCATTTATCCAGATTTTCAGTTAGTACATATCTAATCATTGTAATATATTTATTCTATCATATATATGTTCTAACTTGTTAGTGTGTTATTTTGCAATTATATTTAGATTGGATTGTATCTTTCTTATTTAGAGTATTAACTTAATATCAGAAACCTTATCCTATCAGTGTTCTACTTAGGGCTTAAAAAAATGATGGTAGAAATGATGCAATCAATATATTACATGACAGAGTTAGGATTTAAAGAGAACATTTAAAAATGGTGGAATCATGGGTCTTATCTGATGAGGTAAAATTGAATTTTGATCATTGTAAAGTACTACCTAAAGTCCACAGAAAATAAGCACAAGTGCATAATAGTGTTATGTTGTAGAATAGATATGTAAAAAAAGACTTCAGTGCTGTATTTGGCTGGAAACTAAGGCATTAAAGAGTAAATCTGCATGTTACAGAAATTATATATCATTGAGAATGGCTGGAATTTAGGGTACAAGAGCTGAAAGCACCTGAGTTTGGGAAGGTACATATAAATCAGTGCATGAAAGCCCTGCGTGCCATTATTTTTAAGCCAAGATTTATTGAGCACTGAATATATGCCAGACACTGAAACTGATCAGTTTACGTATAATATATTCCATTTGATCTTTGCACCATCCTAGGATAGGGCACTGCTATCCACATGTTATAAATGCAGAAACTAAAACTTAATGAAATAGAATAGCTAAAAATAAGTAGAGAAGGAAAGTTTGAATTAGCATCCTAAGTGTTGTAAATAACCACAAAGGGAATGAATCAATGAAGCAATTGGACCAGAAGAGCAATAGTGTCAGATGTAGGTTATAAAACAGATCGAAACTTCTTTGGTTTTCAAAGAATACTAATTGTGAGAAGTGAAGAAGGTGTATAAGATTTGGAAAAAAGTTTCCCCAGGAGATTTTTGTAAGCTCTCTCCTACCCAATCGAGAATCATGGCCTCACAAATATTGGTTGGCAGCAACTTGATGAGCAGACTTCTATTGTGCATGGCTCAATCTAATATTCCGAGAAGGAGAATATTCGGTCTGTTCTCTACAGGGGTTGTAATACAGCACCTATTTACAAGACACTGATTAAGAGCAATTGATAAGGCACCAGGTATTCAGAGGCAAGCACTTTGGATGGTGAGGGTACTCAAAAAGATATTATGATGGAAAAGAAATCTGGATGTGTATTTAAAGAAGAGAAGATTTGAGGGGAGCATCAGATGTGCCTTCAAATGTTTAAAGGGCTGTTACATGGTAGAGGAAATCAGTCGTTTGCGTTGTAAAATGTGACTTTCAGAGTTCCGCTCAATATAAAAAGGGCATTTCTAATAATCATCTTCTAAATTGGAACGGATTATCATTGAATTAGACGAACTTCTGGTCAGTAGAGGTTTGAATATATAGGTTGTACAACCTCTCATCAGAGGTATCATTCTCTTCTAATTTTTCCACTGGAGTGGGAAATGCCTTAACACTAGAGTTTTCTATGCTACAAAGAAGAGGGCAGCCAATTCAATCCAGCTTAATTTATAAGGGAACTCTAACATATATTAATGGAAGTCAGGAGATAGGGCATGCTTCAGGAATGGTTGAGACCCAGAAGTTCATACGCCCCTGTCACCCCGGATACAGTTTCACTTTTCAATCTAGCTTCACTCGTGTTAGCATGGATCTTTAGTTACGTGCCTCTTGGTTCATATTTAGCAAGAGACATCTTAGCCTCAATAAAGTTTACCATGTTTGGTCTCATGCATGTCCCTGATTGTTTTGATTGTGTAGGTTTGAGTTTTAAACCCATCCCTGACTCATAATCTGTGGGAAATAAACTGAGTATGCTAATAAATTTGGTATATCCTCCTCAGAAAAGTTTTTGATCTTTAGCATGCATTGGAATAATATGTATTACTTGTAAAAATACAGATTTCTGGGCCCCACTCCCAGGGTTTCCAATTCAGTAAGTCTGGGGCCCAATAATTTGTATTTTTAACACCTTTCCAGGTGATGATGATAATGCTGATCCAGGGACTACACTTTGAGAACCACCACCTGGGTCCCATTTCAAAACAATTAAATGAGAGTCTCTGATCACGGGACCCAGGCAGCTGTATTTTTAAAATGTGCATACAAGTCATTGGAAGTTTTGTTAAAATGCAGATTCTGATCCGTAGCTCTGGGGTGGGGCTTGAGCTTTTGCATTTATGATAAGCTCTCTGGTGATGCTGATGCTCCTGGATCATGGATCCCACTTTGAACAACAAATATCCGCTAGAACCTGACTGAACTGATCTGGGGAAAGGCCAGGTGTTCCTAACATGCAGACTTAGTTGTGAGTCACTGTCTTATGCAATCAGGACCCAGGAGTTAAAAGCCAACCAGAGAAGAAGGGGAGGAGCGGGTTTCTTCTGGAAAAACCATCTCTTTGCTAGGGAGGTGATGGGATTGGCCTTTGCGGTGTCTTTATAACTTAGTTTCCAGCAATTGTCTTGAGCTCCTTTGTGTTAGCCTGCACAAAAGAGAACTCAGCTTCAGAGACTCTTTACAGTTGAGAAAACAACTCAAGTAGAAATGTTTGGTTTGTTTTGTCAATTCAAAATGGATCTGAAATCATGAAAATCTTTTATGACCAGGCTTCAAGTCATGGTGCATTTCAAAAGGAAGTCACCGGCATTTTAATCCTCCATTAGAACCACAGAAGCCTACACTGCTGTTATAAGAATAAAACATAAGGAAAACAATTATTTTTCACCGACAGGACAGAATTTGGATTAGCACATTAGTTACTTTATTTTCTAACTCATCTGCTGTATTTATGTTAATTTGCCCAATGTGTTTTACTTACTAAAAACTGATTATCTGTCCTGAATGAACAGATTAGTTTATAGGAAAGGTTTGCATGATAGAGAATCAGTAGGACAAGTTTAAATCTCCAGGTGAGATGGAGAGAGCAAATAGGACAAATTAATCTGGTGACTGTTGACAGTTAAATCGTGAGCAGGCAAGTGAAAAAATCTACCGTGGGGGCAGAAAAAAAAGTCTGTGATGTCAAGGGTGCAAATACCAGGAAAATTCAAGTAAGGAGTCTGAGTGTTTTAGGACTCTGCTTTAGCTTGCACTCATAAAAACCGATTTGAGCTCATGATAGATTCTGTCCACTATTAATAGGAGGAATTAGCTTTGACAATTAAATCTTTAGATATGCACTCTGTTTTTCCCAGTATGACGTGGTATGCCTTGATGGCATTTGTGGAGAGTCTTAAGCCATAAATAACGGAGAAAAGAGAGACATCTTTCTGTGGATGCTTTTGTTGTTGTAGGTACCCATTCTCTTCGATGGTTGGGGGAATTGAGCATAGTTTGTTAGGATCATATTTTAAAACTCAGGTAGCACTTTCTCTAGTTATCCACTATCTTTCCATGGCATATTTTATAGTTAGGATAGATAGGGTAAGCCTCATAAAAATTACAAATTTTATCACCCCACATTAAAGTGACTGGTATGATGATATGGATGACTTAGGAGCATGACTAATTATCTATCTTTTACCGTTTGCAAGGTCAGTGTATGAACTGCTGAGAAGGCCAGTACTGGTTTTGTGACAAGACAAGAATGAGAGGTTTTGTGAAAGATCAATGACCTTCATTTGTCTTAGGAGGCAAAACAGGTTGTAATAATTCCAGTAGAGGGCAGCAATACCTACATAAGCATGTCCTTATGTCAGAGGCCAGCAGCAGCAGATGGAAATAATAATGATAGCAGTAACAATAGCAACCACAGTTACCAAAAGAATTATTAGAATATGTCAGGCATTTCATTTAATTGTCAAAACAAGCACATCAGATTATTATCTTCGTTTTACTAATGAAGAAGCAGGCTTTGGGAGTATAAGTAACACAACAGAAGGAGTTGGCCAAGCTTATATATAGCAGAAGAAAGACTTAAATCCAAGACCAGCAGGCAGGTCGCTACCTGGAAAACTGTCAAGACTACAGCTACATGATGACGGCCTAATGTGACTTCCTCTAAATGTATTCCCAAGACACTAATATTTCTGCACCGTTACTGGGTGTTCTCGGTGGGTCATTCTGGTTTGGTAGGAATGGGATAGGATTCATGAGAAATCTGGGTTACATAATTTTAAGCAAGTTTATTTCTTGTAATACTTCTCCAAAAGGGAGATACAATATGAAACATGATCGATATTTTACAGAATATTCTCTCTAGGGGAAGACAGTTTGGGAAGAGCTGAACGAAGGAAAGAATACAAGACCAAGAGTTAAAAACCTAGCCTCCAGGCCTGCATAGATGACTAAATGACCCCTCCCCCATATTGGGAAAGTTAATATCATTATTCTTCAATTTTATCCTGAGTAATATAAATCATAGGTGGATGAAAACTTCCTTAGTATTTTAAATATGATGTATACAAGATGATTATTTAAATACATTGATATTTTATCCAGGAATTTGGGACACATAATTACTGTCTCTGAAACTTTTTCCAGTTGAATTTTCTGTAAGTTATATTACTTGAAGCTATAGTTTACCTAAGGAAATAGCTCACAGCACATATTAAACTTCCTTTCTTCCCACAAAGGATTTGGGGTGACTTATAGCAAGATAGATATTTACATATATATAATAAGGGCAAAAATGTCAGGCTCATTGGTGACTTTCATGGATCAAGGGGGTAAAGAAAGTAAGAATGTAGATTGTCATCCTATGAGAGTATATCATTATTAAAACCGGTCCTCAACTTGGTTCTAACTTCCTAATAGTTAAAGTCTCAAATTTAAGTGTCCCAACCTAGCAACCTTGCCTTATCATCTGGTATTGAAGTTTTTTATCAGAGTAGGAAAATGGAACCAAAGAATGGGAGAAAGTAATATTCAGGGAAGGAAGAGAAGAAACTGTAGAGATTTAGAGAAGATCAGGGACAGAGCCAGAGGATCCTATCTGCTTGATCGAAAATATTGTTTTTAACTCCAATATCTGGAGACCTCCTTTGAAATTTATACCTCTCCTTCCTTCCAAGACTGTATCTATGCACTGACACACTCGGATAGGGATTGTAAACATCCAAGATTATATGATGATCTGTGTTCTTACCCTAAGAATCCAAGATGAGTCTGCCAACTAAGACGCATAGAATATAAAAACAAAGAAAAAATTTAACATGTGTGTTTGAAATGACCATATTATATCATCAGAACATACTGAGTGCATAGCTTAAATGGGAATTTGTTTACTTTGGAGGCAGACCAAATGGCAGATCACAGAGACCCTTAAGTCTTCAGGAACTGAAGGACCCCACATCTGGCATCTTTTCTACTGAAATAATTTCTTTTTGTTGACTAAGATGCTCCCTCTGTTACTTTGTGCACTCTACAGAATTTATTTGAACCAGAAGTGCCTGAACTCATAGAATGATAGGACTTAGGTTCATGTAAGTTATACAGTTATGTCAAAAGAAGACTTGAGGGGTCCTACATTTTCCAAATAAGGAAATGGAGGCCTCCTAGGAAGGCTAACATTCTCAAACAAGATTGATGACAGAGCCAGGGCTTCAGGTTTTCATTCATCCTACGTACAGCCCTTTGAGAGACTGTTCATGTGTCATTTTATATCTACATCCTCAAAGCTATAGTGTATTTTGTAACTCAAAGAGCTTCGGAGCTAATTAGAAGTCAAAACAAGAAAGCATCCAATGAACATACAAAACAAAATAGATTTCCAGTGGGCATGGAAGGAAAAGAATGGCCCGTGTTTCTGCTTTAGAAAGTGTTTTGGGAATGAGGCTAAGCACTTAGAGTGAGTTAATATTTACCATGATGTGTAATTACAGGAATTTGAGCTGATGCTCTTGGGTAAAAATGGTCCCTATCTTTTCAGAAAGCAGTTTCTGCTCAGCCATGGGGAGGGAACAAACAAGGCCACTGAGAGATGTGACTAAATTATTAAAAGCCTAGTCTGCTTATAAGGATTAATCGTGAGTTCTAAATCAATATTTTACCCTTTTAGTTAGTGAAAAATGTACGAAACAGGCCCCCTTTTTCATTCAAGTCCCCCAGTATAATTAAAAAAGATCTGACCCTCCAATCAGATCTCCTTCTGCTTATAGCTGTATTATATTGATTAGCTAGGTTCTGATCAAGCTAGAGGCAGTCTCTCAGCCCCTCTGTGCTCAGATCATTGCACCCCTAACCCCCATATACACATGATAGCTAATTTATTAACTTGTTCGCTCACTGAGAAACATTCATTGAGTACGCAAATGCAAGTCACTGTAACAGATGTCGCGAGGTGTATAGTGATGAGAGAAACACAGTCCAGGACTACCAACAAAATACAGACACCATTATGATTAAACACTACAAGTAACCTGACTTTCCTTAGACCACATCATTGTGTGCATATTTGTGTGGTCTGTGTGTGTCTGTGTATGTGTGTGTCTGTGTGTGTGTACAATGGATGCAGCTCTTGATTCACAACGACAGAAAGCTTAAGTAACTCTGTCTCCTACTTAATATTTTCATATATGTGTCTTCTCTTAAAGTCTCTCCCAGCCGCAACCATTTTTGGAAGCTTTCAAGAAATGTCTCACATGGAAGCAGTGTAAACAAAGTGATGTGAGCACGAGTTGGAAGTTTGAATCCTGCCCACACCACTGAATGGTTTTGTAACCTTGGGCAAGTTCCTGAACCTCACTTTCATCATCTGCAAAATGGAAATAAACAACGTACCTACCCTCTCCCCAGCAGGTTTGTTATAAGTAGCGATTAATGTAAAAGCACTTGGTGTAGTGCCTGATAGAAGTCCTCAATAGTTATTTATTATAATTATATGTATAATTATATATTTTTTATATGTTTCATTAACCCTAAGATGTATTTTTCTCCTATTTTAGCATTTCTGAAATTGGGATATGAATTGAATCTACAGTGTCTTATGTGCAATGAAAGAGAATTATATAAAATGCATATTTATATAATATATGCATTTATAATATATTTATAATAATATGTATTATCTTGGATTCATGAGCAGTCCTATCAGCTACCTGAATATTCCTATCCTTTTCTTCCTTCTTGATCCATTTTAATGTCGTGATCTGACATTCAGGTTCTGGTTTGTGCAATTATGTGGACCTTACAGCTGAAACCTAATAAAACTGCCTGTACTGCTACTGATGTTGCTGATACTTGCATTCGGGGGTCTAGCAGTCAGGGTCTTGGGCATTCAGGTATCTATGGAGAGCAGTAATTTCTATTGCTACACGCGTAATTAGTGCTTATTATGCCCCAAATCACTTTAATTCCCGCTGACATGGGGGTAATCTCTTGGATGTACCTTTGTGTCATACTGCTACTCAGAACTTATGGCAGCACTGCTTGGGACTATTTATCCTTTACAGATTTTAATTAATCAACTCTTGCAGGTTTGTTTTGCAGACTGCCCTTCCTAGGACTCAGGCTTATATCCCCGGGCTAAGCTCAGGCTGGAAAAAGAAGCTGAGTAACTGGCAATGGGCAGTCCTCACAAATTTCCCCTCCCCTCAGGCAAGTGTGAATATCTGAGTCTTGTTTCAGGATGAATTGTTTCCTGGGTATCTCTTCTCCTCCCAAGGCATCTATGCGTGCTGCGTACATGTCATAGCTGAGTACTCAGGTTGTGATGTGCAGTGTGTAGTGTGGCAGCCCTGTTGTCTGCTTCCATGCTGTTCATTTGGTTTGTTTGTGCCCATATACGTTTCCTGCCCTTCTCTTGCTCTACGCCATGTCTCAGGAGATTGACCTCTGCAAACTGTGTTTTCCAGATTCCCTTTCCATGTGGCCTCCAGCTAAGTTCGTTGAATGGTGAATACTGATAAGAGCTTGGATGGAGGGAGAAAATGAGAACCTCAGTTATTTTTCGCTCTCTGTGGTTTTGGCACCGTTCCTAGCAGGTTCTGTGTCCAGCCATTGCTGGATATCTCCTCTCTCTTTGGCCCCACCTCCCACCATTTTTGCCCCATCAAAGTGGCCAGTTTCTTGGACTCCAGCAGTTTCATTTCCTTTCTTTCTCCCTACAGCCTGAGGATTATGGTGACTTTCTGCATTTATTAATTTCTGAGTTGGCTGCTCTTTGGTATTTCAGATCTTCCCATATCTTTGTAACTTGTTTCCTTTATTAAAATCCCACTGTTTACCTGGAATGGGCCTTACCTTCCTGACATAGTCCCACACAACAAGACCTTGGAGCACTGACCCTACCATACCCTCATCATTCGTGAAGACACTGTAAGTTTAAGCTGAGATCTGTAATATGTATCTCATTAACCGACATAGGGTCAACTGTGAAGAGAGCGAGTCAGGAGCCATCAAGAATGATGGAACCTTAGAGCAGGCTGATAGAAAAGATGGCAAGGTAGAGATGGGGAGTGTTGCGTGTACGGCATTCAAGATGAGGGATGGCATTTCATAAAAATGAAATAGCACATTTAGAGAATAATGATTCACTTTGGAGTATAGAATAGTGTATAAGACAGGGGAAATATTACAAATTAATAACAATTTCAGAGACAAAAAATATCATTTATTTTGATCTTTATATTTGCCAAGCATTAAGTGATCAATACACAGTCTGTAATTTAACTTTGTAAGGGAAGCATTATTAACCACATATAATGATGTAGAAGCCGGAGGTGAGAGATGTGAAGTGATTCTTCTAAATTCACACGGCTAGTAAGTCATAGAGCTAAGTTGTCACATATGATGCTAGTCCCATCTGCTCAGCCCACCTTATTTGCCAGCCTTGAATGTGCCAAGCTGGCTCCCACTTTAGGGCATTTTTACATTCTCTTTTATCTCACTGGAATGGTCTGCCCCCAGATCTTCAAGTTTCTCTCTTTTTGCAGCAACTAGAAATAGTGTGTCCATATATTTGTTTTTGATGATTTTCTCCTGCTCCTCCTACCCCAGCTAGAACATAAGCTTCATGACAGCGCGGGCTTTGATTGTCTTTCCACTGTTGTACTCTTGGTGCCTAGAAGAGTGCCTGTTACACAGTAGCTACAGAATAACTGTTCACTGAATGGAAGAATGGCCCCCTGTAGGCCTGTAATAATTCATTCCTGGCTCCTTTCCAGACTCTCTGTGTCCAAAGGTCAGCCCCTCAGCCACTTTCAAGGACCTATTCCATATACACATAAAAGTCAATGGAACTACTTTCAGCAAAAATATTTTTTAGAGTAATCTGTAAGTGGCAGGATTTGGAACCATCTCTCCCAGCCACTATTGTCTTGCAAGCTGAGGAATGAGATTCCTACCCTGCCATTTACATTTTTTCTTAGGTAATTAAAGTAATGAAGTTATCTGGTAGCATAATGCATGGTATGCCATCCTCTCGGGTCCAATTCATCTGCTTTAGTTTCTGACTCCAGTTAACAGTTTTACAGAGGAAAATCACATAGAATAGTGGGAACTCAATCAGACCCTCATGGAGCAACAAGCTATTTGCTATTTCCAAGAGAGAAATGAGTGAGGAAAAGAGAGAAGACACAGCCTGCCTTCTCTGTTTCACACAAGAACTGTGTATTTTAAAGAGGCCCCCTAACGAGGCATGGGGAGCTTCAGCCTGTGCCAAGCCCTCTACGGGGACTGGAAAGCACCTTGTATTATTTGATTTATGTATAAAAGGCACACACGTAGATGCGTAGTCTGTTTCACCATGGATCAGCATAGCACTGAGGGTGTGTATTCCTATGGAAGCAGAATTTCAAAAAGGAAGCAAAGTGCTGTTTCTTCACAAGATAAACCCTTGGGGAAAAATTTGCCTCTGGGAGGGGTAGCTTGAGCTTCTGCACGTTCTTAACAGCCTCTTCCTTACTCAAGTTCTGCCCAAGAGGCAGAAGTCTCAAGGGAGGCTCTCTGGATCCTTCCTGGCTGGCGGAAGCAGGGTTCCATGGTCCCCCACCTCTTTGACCGCAGAGACCTCTGTGGCAGGCAGTGGGGCACAGACGTGTGCTCAGGTGGAGGAGTTATGCTTCTAGTTAGTCATTGCCAGTGTCTAGGGCTTTTTATTTCTTTTGTCTAGCTTTTTTTCCCCTTTGGTTTTACTCTGTAGATGGCCTTACATTGTGAATTATTCCACACCATTCCAACTCAGATGCAGAGAAAAGAGGAAAAATCGGATGTCCAGAGTGCGAGGGAGACCTGCCAGGTTGCCCCTCCTCTGGTCCCTGCAGCCTGGGAAGGCGAAGGAGAAAAATCCTCAGCTCTGCCTCTGGGCGCTGGAAGTCACACCTGAGTGCCGATTCTGCAGTTTCTCCTGCCTAGCTTGTTTCACTAGGATTCCCTTCACAATGATCTCCTCAAACTTCACCTTCAATCCAGATCTGATACTTGGCCCAGCCTACCTGAATGGCCATGTTTGTGGTTTCAAAACACAGAACCATTTCCATGCTGTTTAGTTAATAGAATCCCTGAGCCCCTAGTCTCCTAGGCTGCCCCCATTACCTTGGCTCCTCCCTGGTACCCACAGATTTCCCAAGATCCTTGTTGGCATCTGGCCCCTCAGGTAGTCTGCAGACTTGTCTGTTCTAGCACACGTGTGATGGTAATTGTGACTTCTCAGTGCCTCTGCCTGACAAAGTGCTAATGAATATGAATATTACTCCTGCTTCTAATAAAAAGGTGGTCCTCCAGTCTCACCTAACTTCTAGAATGTCTTAAATTCTATAAGAGGCCACTGGGATGGGACTCGAGGCTCTGTTAGGAGGTGAAGCTGTACAGCAGAGTGCAGGCTTGGGGGTCAGCCTACTTACTAGATCTTCTTGTTGTCCTCTCCACATCTCACTATTGTGTTTTATCTCTGAATCTAAGTGGTTTCACCTGTGAATTGGAGTGGAGTAATTTAAATGCAAGAAGCAGGATTCAACTGACTGACTCATATTTGAAAAACAACTTTATTGAAAGGAGGCAAAAAAAAATTTACTGTAACTCACAGAATCAAAGGAAGAATTGAGCACTGTTGGGAAGAGCAAGAAGCACAGAAGAGCTGGACATTTCTGAACAGGTGACTGGGCTCCGACTATATTCCATCTCCTTGTGTATGTTATTCAAACTTCTGGGCGAGAGAATCTGGTTGTGCTGGTCTAGGTCTCATGCCTGTTCCTGTGTCAAGAGGAGCAACTCCCTTTGATTGATAACGTCATAAGAACCTCATGGAATAGGATAGGAGAAGTTTCCCTAAGAAAAAATGAAATAATAATGACAAGCAAGAGCATTCCACTAGACTTCAGTGTTAGGGGCACCACAGAGTTTAAGAGATAGCATATCGGCTGCTTAGCTTACTGCACAATGCAAACACTCAGTAAATAGATGCTAAGTATGAAATAAATGATAACGATACCACAAATAGGATAACTATAGCATCAGTACTATTTCTAGTAGCAATAACAGTAACAAGAGTAGTACTATGGTAAGAACATGGTCTTTAGATTTAGATTGGCCAGGTGTAAGGCCAGTGGCAAATCCAGGAATCATTTTCTTCATCAGAGAATGAGGGATATGATAGTTTCCTTGGGTTGCTAAATTAAATGACATAATGTATATAAAGCACTTAGTACATTTTTTTGGCTTGTGGCTAGGTACACGATTTTATGTTTGTGCATATGGACGGCTGTTTCTATACATCTAAATCTGTATTTATATATCTTTATCTGACATTTATAGGATTACATTGCAGGACTTTAAAGGAATCATAATATCCATTAAGATAAATTTGAGGTTATGTCTATCTTTAGCCTTTTCTTGAGCCCTTTCCATCTATAAATATGCTTCCTTAGCATTCCCATGCAGATAGAACTGACATTTCATTCCACAAAAACATCTTCCCCTGGCAGTCTCTGGGAAGTATACTAATTATGTTTCCCTCATCAATTTTAAAGGGAACTTGTTATTATTATTATTAATTTACAAACCCCACACTGATTATTCAAAGTGGATATTAGCAGCTGCACTTTAGAAATGAGATCCAGCTGGAGACAAAGGAAGCTGCTCATGGCATAGAGCCCCAGGGTGGAGGACTCACAGCCCACTTCATGCCTTTTGTGTCTCTTCTTTCTGGAGAAGAAAAGCTCAGAGGAGGAAGGTTGATGTCATTCAAAACAAGTTTTCATTTTTCCAGTGACTTGCTTGGCAGTTGCTCCTTTGACTTCTTATCTGTGGCCCATTTTGGTGAAGCAGCTGGTGTTTAATACAGAAATCAGGTGCTCTCTCTTTTCATGGATGTCTCTGCTTTGAGATATTTGCCTTCGAAGGCAATAGAATTAGGTTATTTCACTACAGAAAAGCACACACCCCATCAACCCAGGTTCCCATTATGTGCTTCCTTTGGTAATGTTTCCAGAATGCAAGAGGACAAAAATTAGGCAGAAATATTCTCCATTAACATTATCTAATCTTGAGGTAAATTTGGGACGGGACTAAGTTGTCATGATCATGGTAGGTTTTCCCTAATAGCTGCTTTCCATTTAATCCAATTTAGAAAATACAACTGATTGTTTATCCCTTGCTGCAAACCCAGAAGTATTTAAAAGTGGTTCCACTCAATTGGTAGAATAAATTACAGTGCATAGATATAGTGTAGTACTACGCAGCCAGTATTTTTAAAGATTGTTTAATGACATGGAGAAATCTTTCCAACCTATTACTAGGTAAAAAAAAAAAAAGGGAGGATTCAAGCAACATCACATAATATAATGTCAACTAATACAATCATAAGGATTTAAAAAATTCTA
Source organism: Equus quagga (assembly GCF_021613505.1). NCBI lineage: Eukaryota > Metazoa > Chordata > Mammalia > Perissodactyla > Equidae > Equus > Equus quagga. The sequence continues at coordinate 160,712,966 of NC_060268.1, read as the reverse complement.
TATTGATGTATTTCTCCATTTTCCAAATTTTCTGCAAGACATACATGCTTCTTTATACCCATAAAGAAAATCAGTTACTGCTCTGTTCTTTTTTTAGGCAAAGAAATGATGATTTTTTTTTTATTTTCTGGGAAATATTCACCCTTAGTTAATATCTGTTGCCAATCTTCCTCTTCCCCCACTGCCCCTAAAGCCCCAGTGCATGGGTGTACATCCTAGTTGTAAGTCCTTATAGTTCTTCTGTGTGAGCTGCCACCACAGCATGGCAACTAACAGACAGGCGGTGTGGTTCTGTGCCTGAGAAATGAACCTGGGCTGCCAAAGTGGTGAGAGCGCTGGACTTTAACCACTAGGCCATCAGGGCTGGCGCTATTCCTAAAGAGGGCTCCATTGGCCCTTTCATCAAGCCTATGGATCCCACAAAGGAGTGTCAGTGGATCTACCCACCCCTGGAATTCTAGGATAGCCTTCATCCCTTTCCATCAAATATACTCCTCTATATGTGATTGCCTAGGAAATTGCCTTAGTCCCTCTGAGATAAGGTTCAAAGTCTACACCAGACCATGTTATTTCAGTTTGGATGGTGGAATCTTGGTACTTCCATAACGAACTCACACTTAGCAATTTCATCAGCCTCCCTCAGTTAATTTTTTTTCACTTGTTTTATTTTGTGGATGCATAATAAACTCTTTCTCTGGATTGTGGCCTCTCTAGAGGATACAGTGTTAGATTCTGCAGTGTATTTTTAGTGCCAGCACATTTCACATCATACCATAACCAAGAGCAAAAAACAAAAACAAAAAATTGTACAGTGCTAAAAATTGGTATCAGCAAGGTACTACACCAACTGCTTTGGGTCTGCAAAGATGACTATAATCCACATCTTTTCCTTCAAGGCGAGAACGAGGTGAGATAGACAAGGTGAACGTGTGATGACAAGAACCAAATAACTATTATACAGGACAGAAGGTGCCTGTCAAGTTGTTATGCTTATAAAAAAAGGCCTGGGAGGTTCAAACGAGGTAGAAATCATATGGTTAGTAAGTTTCTGGGGATGACTCATATAGAATTTATCACTCAAGATAGGACTTGAAAAAGGTAGAACTTGGTAAGTGGATAGTAGGGCACTTCAAAATGAAAAGCATGAGTAATCGGAGAGCATGAATAATTTCCAAAAAATGGAAATATCTTTGGGAGCTAGGGGAAATTGGGCCTGGTTATCTCATAAGGAGTAGTGTAGATGAGGCAGGATATTTAGGTCATGGTCCTATTGCAGAGACTACTTAATGCCGGAAAGGTTATTCTCAATTTGGTAGAAACTAGAAAACCAAAAGAGGCTTGATATTATTCAACTGAATGGAGGTTTGATTTATATAGAAAAAATCTGGGGATGGGAAGACCAATTAGGTGGTTATTTCAATATTTCATTCAAGACAGAAAGACGGACTTTAAAACAGAGGCATTGACATAATAAAGGCCATATATGACAAACCCACAGCAAATATCATTCTCAGTGGAGAAAAACTTAAAGCTATCCCTCTAAGAACAGGAACCAGACAAGGATGCCCACTGTCACCACTCTTATTTAACATAGTATTGGAAGTCCTAGCCAGAGCAATCAGGCAAGAAAAAGAAATAAAAGGGATCCACATTGGAAAAGAAGAAGTGAAACTGTCATGCTTTGCAGATGACGTGATTTTATATCTAGAAAACCCTAAAGAGTCCACTAAAAAACTTTTAGAAATAATAAAGGAATAAAGTCAAGTTGCGGGATACAAAATCAATGTACAAAAATCCGTTGTGTTTCTATACACTAACAACAAAGTAGCAGAAAGAGAAATTAAGAATACAATCCCATTTACAATTGCAACAAAAAGAATAAAATACCTACAAATAAACTTAACCAAAGAGGTGAAAGATCTGTACACTGAAAACTATAAAACATTATTGAAAGAAATCGAAGAAGACATAAAGAAATGGAAAGATAGTCCGTGATCTTGGATTGGAAGAATTAGCATTGTTAAAATGTCCATACTTCCTAAAGCAACCTATAGATTCAGTGCAATCCCTATCAAAGTTCCAACATCATTTTTTACAGAAATAGAACAAAGAATCCTAAAATTTATATGGAGCAACAAAAGACCCCGAATAGCCAAAGGATTCCTGAGAAAAAAGAACAAAGCTGGAAGTATCACACTCCCCGATTTCAAAATATACTACAAAGCCATAGTAACCAAAACAGCATGGCACTGGCACAAAAACAGACACACAGATCAATGGAGTAAAATTGAGAGCCCAGAAGTAAACCCACACATTTATGGACAGCTAATATTCGACAAGGGAGCCAAGAGCATACGATGGAGAAAGGAGAGTCTCTTCTAATAAATGGTGTTGGGAAAACTGGACAGCCACATGCAAAAGAATGAAAGTAGACCATTCCCTTACACCAGGCACAAAAATCAACTCAAAATGGATTAAAGACTTGAATGTAAGACCCAAAACCATGGGACTTCTAGAAGAAAACATAGGCAGTACGTTCTATGACATTGGTCTGAGCAGCATATTTTCAAGTCCCATGTCTGACCAGGCAGGGAAACAAAAGAAAAAAATGAACAAATGGGACTACATCAAACTAAAAATTTCGGCACAGCAAAGGAAACCATCAACAAAACGAAAAGACAACCTAACAATTGGGAGAAGATATTTGCAAACCACGTATCAGATAAGGGGTTAATATCTAAAATATACAAAGAACTCACACAGCTCAACAACAAAAAAACCAACAATCCAATTAGAAAATGGGCAAAAGATCTGAACAGAGATTTCTCCAAAGAAGATATACAGATGGCCAACAGGCATATGAAAACATCATTAGCTATCAGGGAAATGCAAATCAAAACTACAATGAGGTACCACCTCACTCCGGTCAGAATGGCTATAATTAACAAGACAGGAAACAACAAATGTTGGAGAGGGTGTGGAGAGAGGGGAACCCTTGTTCACTGCTGGTGGGAGTGCAAACTGGTGCAGCCACTGTGGAAAGCAGTTTGGAGTATCCTCAGAAAATTAAGGATAGATCTACCATATGATCCAGCTATTCCACTGCTGGGTATTTATCCAAAGAACTTGGAAACACAAAGGCATAAAGATACTTGCACCCCTATGTTCACTGCAGCATTATACACAATAGCCAAGACTTGGAAGCAACCTAGGTGCCCATCAAGGGACGAATGGATAAAGAAGATGTGGTATTTATACACGATGGACTACTACTCAGCCATAAGAAATGACGAAATCCAGCCAATTGTGACAACATGGATGGACCTTGAGGGTATTATGCTGAGTGAAATAAGTCAGAGGGAGAAAGTCAAATACCATATGATCTCACTCATAAGTAGAAGATAAAAACGACAAAAAAAAAAACAACACATAGCATTGGAGATTGGACTGGTGGTTACCATTGGGGAAGGGGGGAGGGGGGAGGGCAAAAGGGGTGATTAGGCTCACATGTGAGGGGATGCACTATAATTAGTGTTCGGGTGGTGAACATGATGTAATGTAGCCAGAATTTGAAATATGATGTGCATACGAAAAAATAAAAATTTAGAAAACAAAAACAAAAACAAAAAAAACAGTGCCATTGGAAATAGAAAGGAGAGGAATATAGATCAATATAATCCATGGGTTGAATTCTAGCCATTTTGCGAGGTAAATAAACTTCTTTACAACCTGTGTTTAATTTATGTCTCCTGCAGTAGCATATTTCAAATCCCACCTACCCACATACATTTCTGCTGTCTGAATAATTCTGGATCGTTCTCTATTCTATTGCTTTGCACGTGTCACCTGTGTTCACAATGCCCTTCTCTCCCAGCTCAAATGTCCTCTCTCAGTATTTACTGACTCATCCCAGACAGTTAGTTTCTCCCTCCTAAATTTCCCCACAGTATTTTCTCATATCTCTAATATTTGACTATGCATAGTAATTTAATTGAATGCATATCTCTCTCCCCCACTAGACTATGAGCTCTCCCTTCTAACCTAAAGATATCTACAAACTTGAAAAGTATTTCTTCTAGAACTTCTAAGTCATTTTCCCAAATATTAAACAGGACAAGGCCAGGGCCCTGCCACACTTCAAATTCATTCTATTTTAAAATATTTATGGAGCACTGTCTGTGATGGATGCTGTGCAGGACTCAGAAACAATAAAATGTATATTCCCTGCTCCCAAGTTGCTCACCACATAGCGGGGAATCAAGATTAACACTTGTAAAACAATTAGAAGGCAAAATATGATGTTATGTAATTAAGAGTTTACTTACGTGGTGAAGATTTACAGAAATTGAAGGAGAAGGTGATTGACGAGTGCTGAGGAAGGCAAGGATGACAATGGAAGAGATGGAAAGAATCCAAAGGGAAATAGCAAGCGCATTGGAAATGCCCTTGGTGGCATTTCCTGATTTCCTATTAGGAAATTCCTAGTTTCCTAACTAAACCTCCTCCTCTGACTCTCTTTCCCTTGCGACATGTACCTCTGGGACGTGGCCAGCACAGATGGAGACATGGATGTGCAATGGCTCCGCATTAAGGTATCTGGCAGGAGAGGACATGAGGGGGACTTTTCAAAGACAAAGAAATAAGGCAGCAGGTTTTTTTATAAGACGAATCAGCCTAATTCATCTGCAGATATTTTTATCTGGGGTTGGAATAGAGTTCAGTTGCCTTATTCACTATTCTTTTAATCAGAATCCATAAAATAGTTTATAAAACAGGAAGAAATTGATTTCTTTATAATAATTACTAAAAGTCCTTGTGTCCAAATCTTCTTTCTTCTGGAGAGTTCAGTGCAGTCATATGTTAAGAGGAGAACTTAAGATATTCAAATAAGTCAAATATAAACAGCTATCAATATAAATAATAATACTAATATTTATTTGGAAGGATTTGGCTTTATTTGATTTCTTTCCAGTTTACCATTCTACAAGCCAAGACAGTACATTGTTTGCAGATTAGAAAAGTTTGGATCAAACTAGGTATCCCCAGAATTGAGATGTGTTCCTTTTTAGCATTAAAGCTGCATTATGCTAACACGATGTATTGAATGAGACGTTGCCGCAACAGAAACCCACTGCAATATTGTATTTTTTCCATAACCACAATTTTCTGCAGTAAAAAATTCAATATTTATGCTGAGTTTTGGAATCTATGTACCCACGAATTAATAATTATGTGGTATTGAGGGTGGGCTGAATAATCAAAATGTGAAAGTAGAAGGTCGGTTTAGCATTGATATCTTAAATAAGGCTTGCTGACTTTTTTGACTCTGTGTATTTTATGAACACCACCAAAGTCACTCACACACACACATGCAGAGTCCTGTTTCCTCTTCTATGTAATGCAGTATATTTTTCCTTGCATAATGATATTGAAACAGAAAAAAAAATGGTTTCCCTGTAATCTTTAGGTCAATCTGCACCACTTTCTCTTAGATCATGATCTCTGTGTATGAGTGAAGAAAGATTTAGATTGTCAAGGTTGCTGTAAAGACAGCGATCAGATACAAATAGTAAGGATTTACATGTCATACATATGAGCAGTTTTCCCCCCCACCTCTACTCCCATTTGTCCACAAGGTGGCACTCTCTAGATATATCTAAATTCAAGCCTTTTTAATAAAGCTGCATCAAAATAGAAATCTTTCCCAACCAACCCCCGTTGTTCACAGCCTTCCCAAAAAGTCAAGTGAACTCACTAATGCAGTTTAGAAAAACAGCATGGTTAAATGTGTCACATAGGTCACTAAAAGGTGTCACAGTTTGTATTATAGAGGTGTAAAGTCTTTAATTGTGGATCAGTCCATTCAGATCTGATTTTGTTCCTAGCTATGGACAGGAAAACAGATCATCCCTACCAAATCTGACTAGTCCTGAAGCCCCTCTAGTCATGATTGCTTCTTAGGAAGTCCCGGTCCCTTCCAGAGGGTGGAGTTTATGGACAGAGAAGGGACTTGTGTACTTTGACTGCAGTGACCAGGTATCCCAAATTTTCCTAGACAAAAAGAGTTTTAAATGGTCTATTCTGATTATCCCATATGCATATTCATATTTCTGGAGTTCGTGGTCCAATATTTAGATTTGAGAATAGTTTATTTTAAAGACTGTCTTGATTTACGTTTCAACCAAAGATACATGACGTCTGTCAAAAGCATGGAAACAGATGCTCAGTCCCTTTTGAAATTCAGTATTTGCCCTGGGAAATGTCCTCTTCATGGGCCAGAGTATGGTACAAAGATATGGCTCTGGCAGCTGGATCTTAGGAGCAAGTCTTCCCTATTGGCTTTCAGTGTCTCACTTATCGGTGTCTCAGGAAAGAGATATGCCCTAACCCTTGGCTTGAGATACCGCCTTTGAAATTACACTCAAAGATTAGAACATCCACCAAAACCTATTGCTCTATGTTCTGGTTCTTCCAGTCAGACTTGTATAAAGTCTCTTCTCTTACCGTTGTGTAATTGTGAAATCAACAGATTTCCAGTAAAGAACACATATTTTCTATATCATGCAACTGGCAAGGCAGACATTGTTTGGGCAGCGCCTAAAAATAAGGATGTCAGGGATCTCCTAGTCCCTCTCCCAGTCCCGTATGTATATAAAAGAATGCTGAGGTCTATTGAGGACCAGGGATTTGCTGAAAGTTACACTGTAACTAGTTGTCACTATGACAGGTTAGTGTAATCTAACAGATGATGTAACATAACAGGTTAGTTACAATTACCTTCGTAATCTTTGCCCATTATTTAGGTACAGATATATCAGTGACAAATCCTACATTCTATCAGTGGGGGTGATATGGCCTGCTTATGTTTCAAGGCATTTTCTTGGGACATGGATCAGCTGATTAAAATGTCTGTGAGGAGAAGCTCATGTTTGAAATGAACTTAATTTAAAGGAGGGAGAGCCTGTAGACATTCTCAAATACAGAAGAATGTGGAGTGGGTGAGAAGTACCAGGGACTAGCAATAAAAATAAAAGATAAACTGATTAACTAAAAAATGGATTAGACAGAGAAGCATCCTGTAGAATTTTCATACAACCAGTGTCTTCCCTCGCACTATTGTGGAAATGACAACTGGGAGGAGTTAAGGGCTTGCAAGATTGAATGGATGTAATAAAATGGGGAAGAGTTTTGCTCTGGGAAGCATCTTTGATGCATATGGTATGGTGAAAAGCATTACAGCCCCAGCATAAATAATCTAGGTATAAGTATACCTGATAGACATTTGCAGACAGTAATGTAAGTGGAAAGTAAACAGAAGGACTTGATTTGATTTAAAATGAGCAGGGAATTTGATAAAACAGAGACTATGATGCAGAGGTCAAATTGGAGAACAGAGGTTACAAAGCAGAAACAAATCAGCATGAAGAGATGGAGATGAGTGTAGAGATGAGTGAAATAACCATCCAAACACTAAATATATGATACACTGGGCTCCCACTATGCATAAGGAACATGTGCCATGTGACCTCAGGGGCTACAAGAGGAACAGCATAAGATATAGCATTTTTTCTTTTACCAGGAATCTTATCATCTTATTGGGGAGAAAAGATGTCAGCACATAAAAAAGTTACACTTTTTTAATACAAATATTAACAAGAAAAGACCATGCAACATAATACATGAAGAATTACAGAGAGACAAATCATATGACTGTATCTGAGGATCTTCATCAATGTTAAATGGAAAACTGAGATAATTCAAAACCATTTCTTGGCCAAATTTTTATCCTGTACAATTATTTGAATTCTGATAATAAGAATTGAATCAAGACAGTCCAAGATAAAATGATATAGGCATATAGATGTCTATATCATTTGCTTCAGTATCTATGATTTTTTCCAGAATTTAGGCTTCAGTCTTTGATTGCTGGAGTTTAAAAGTATAGCACTATATTCGATAGCTCAGAAGAATAAGATTTCTAAGTGCTTTACTTTCAAACATTTATTTGATTAAAACAAAAGAGAAGACTACTGAAATAGAACAGTTCCTACACTTAAATGAATTTAGTTTGAGTACCAATATTTTTTTAAATTAACTTTTGGATCTCAGGGAGAATCACTCATTGGATTTTTTAAAAAAAATCTTGTCAGTGGTCGCTAATTAGGTACAACCATTTGTGACATTTAAAAAGATTCACTTTTAATTTACGCTGAAGAAATTTTGCTTTTCAAAGGAACTGTTTCTCAAAATCCATATTTTAAATGATTTCTAAAATGCCTGCCCAATAAATAGCAGTTATTATAATTATTTCTCTATTTGAGTACCTAGATCAGGCACTATGTATACATCGACCCTAGCTGACAAATTTGCAGTAACAACAAATCACTCAAAAGATAGGAACACTCAAGCTCAGAGAGATAAAGTGACTTGTCACCCAGATAGAAACTGCCTAGGTGAGGTTCACTCCCAAATTTGCCCGATCCCCAAGTCACCGCTCTTTCTATCAGGTTCTACTACCTCCTTAGAACCATACTAAGAAGTTGTCACGTTACAGCTGTGTGTAGGTGCAGTGCATGTGTGTACAGGTTTATGTAAAATTTTTGATCTCAGACAAGCTTTAAGATTTGGCAAAAACAGAGATGCCAATGAGAATTGAATTATTTATTTTCCTTTCCTGATCTCAGCCTATACTGCATTTGTCCAACTCCAGAAAAGAAAAAAACACCTTTGCTTAATGGTATGTAATATGTTGCCATCAACTCTTGGCCATCTTTTTGTCCCTATTTTTTTTTTTTTATGACTGATATTTTAATAGCTACGTAGTGTCTGACCCAAAGCAGTTACACAATAAATATCCTTGAAACACTGAATACTATTAATACGTATTTACATCTAATGGTTAAACACAGAACACTAGTTTTCCCTCAAGTCTCAGAAAACCCCGAATGTATATTGAAACTTTATTTATTAAAAAAAGTGTTCTCTGATGCACTTACGTATGGACAGTGTTTTAAAGCTCAATTACACTGATGTTTTTAATGCTGTGTCAGACAGTTATATGATCTAAGAGTTACTAGGGTCTATAGAGAAAATATGGTCTAACATTTTCATCTTATCAAAGCATAAAATCAAACATTTGAGAAGCTAGGATATCTTTATTTTAAAATTAAATAAAATAGTAAATTTACCAAGGAAATTCAGAGGATTCACATATACATTTCTTTCAAAAATGGAAGTGTTCTTAGCATTATTCACAATAGCCAAGACATGGAACCAACCTAAGTGCCCAGCAACTGATGACTGGATAAAGAAGATATGGAATATATATATATATATATATACACACACAATGGAATACTACTCAGCCATAAAAAAGGACAAAGTCATCCCATTCACAACAACATAGATAGACCTTGAGGGTATTATGTTGAGTGAAATAAGCCAGACAGAGAAAGACGAACTCCGTATGACTCCACTCATAGGTGGAAGTTAATGTATAGACAAAGAGAACTGATCTGTGGTTCCCAGGGGAAAGGGGGGGTGGAGGGAGGGCACTAAGTGTGAAGTGGTGTACCTACAACATGACTAATAATAATGTACAACTGTAATTTCACAAGGTTGTTAACTATCAAAATCTTAATTAAAAAAACAAAAATGCAATCCCTCAAATAAACACACACACACAAAAATAAACGGAAGTGTTCTTTTTATGTCGGTGTCTGCTTCTTCCCTCCCCTGCATACCTGTCGTGGCCATGTATGAGGTAGTGTTGCATGGGGTACTGGAATCAGGAAGACCTGAATTTGGGATCCACCTCTGGCATGTTCAACATGTGGCTTGGAGTATATTACACAATTTTCTCTACCCAGATTTCTTTTTCTCTAAATTGGATATTATAATCATTATGCCAAGAGACTATTTCAAAGATTAAATTAGATAATACCTGAAAAGAACTCAGCACAGATTCCTGTTTGGAGTAAAAGTTCCATAACTATCAGTTTTCAGTGCTGTTGTGTTGCAACCACTGCTTTTGAGTTCTTTGACTTGGAGGATATATTTTAACCTCTATAAAATAGATTGATACAAAAAATGGTAATAATTCTTGTTCTGCCCACTGGGCATGTACTCTTTCTTTCCTTCTTTTTTGGTCTCACATCCATCCATGCCTTCAACTCATTTCTGATTTCAGCTCTGCTGTTGTGGACAGGTCAGTGCAGTTGATGAGTTCTCCTTACCTGAAGGGTGCCGCAAAGTCTCTTCACTTGTCTGCCCCAAGGCTTTCCTACAACACGTATTGTATTTATTTTAAGTGTTATTTTTGTAATTCCGTAGGTTTTTCTTTAAAACTAGAAGCCATTCAACCTGACCTCAAGTGTAATCTGGGGTACAAGGGTGGTAACACTCTCAACCAATGGATTGGGGGAGTTGGTGGATAAATGTGCAGTCTCTTGTCCTTCAGAGGGACAATTCTGAGGTACATTGTGCATGGTCCCTTAGAGCTTCATGATTTTGACTCCAATTAACCATAGCAGTAACCAACTTGATAACATTCCCTGTACTGGCTTTTATCCTTCCCTGACTTTCTCTACTATCTCTCTCTCTCATCATCCTATTTAGAATTTTATCTTAAATAGACCACCTATACCCAAGTCCTTCCCTCAGGCTCTGTTTTAGGGGAGTTCATCGAAAACATCCCTCTTTATCAAATCGCTTTCAGTTATAAGTAACCAAAGACCGAATTAAAACTGATTGAAAAAATAAAGGCTTTTTATTAATTCAGATGAGTAAAATTCCAGAGGAAGGATTAGTTTCACGTGAATCTTGATCCCTGCCTTTTTACCATATTCTGAAGATCTGATTTCTCTCTGTCATTTTTCTTGGCCTTCCAATGCCTCAACTGCATCCTATGGTTGATTTCCTTCATGTCTCAAGATGGATTTCAGCAGCTTCCAGAGTCAGATACTTTACCATTTACATGGGATATGAAGGAGACAATTCCTCCATCCTAGAATGCTTAGAAAATCTACTGACAATCACCTGAGTGTGTTTAGCATAGACTTCGTGTCCATGCCACTACCAACCACTGTGACCAGGGAAATCAAATATACCAATTGACTTAGATGGAGTCATGAGTTACACCCCAGAGCTGGGAAAGGAAGCAGCTTCTTGGAACTCATATAGTGTCCCTAACAGAAATTGGAGGTGTTTGGAAGGCAAAATAGTGAGGTGGATGCTGAGAAGGTAACCAAACTTGGCAACAATTTTACCTCACATGATTGTGGTGGAACTAAAATGAGATGATATCTGTCAATAACCTCTGAATAGCTATAAGGTGCTTTACAATTGTTGGTTATTGTTACTAGCATCCGATTTTCCTTGGCAGGAGCATCTGATGAGGTTCTGTCCCTTTGTCTTTAAGCCAGAGCAAGGGCTTTCTATGCAAAATAGTCCCAAGGCAATTTATGCTTCCCCTTGGCATTCAGTAAGAGTTGTTGCCATCTTTGCGACTCACGACACCCCAGCAGATGTGCACGGGAAGGGAAGCCAAGAGAAATTTCTATATATACAGGAGGAACAATGCATGTGTTCCTCTGGGCAAGATTTGATGTTCACTGAAACAGCTGTTATCTCTCAGCTGCTACGCATAGGTTAAAGGGAATAGGATATTGTTAGTATAGGCTCAAGCAGTTTTTATTTTAGCAACAGAACCATGCAACACATAGGCCATTCTGCCATCTATGAGACATTCAACTTTGTTCCTCACAAGAGGAGAGAAACAAATTGATTCCACAGAAAATATTTTAGTCTACCCTAAACATGACATGCATCTTGTCTCAGCATCTTAAAGCCCTAAAACAATTTGGAAGAAACTTTGATTTTTTAACCATCAGCTATGATTTGTTTGAGAATGTCATTTCTAAGTCTGAGTTCCAGAACCAATAAATTAAAAAATGAAACAAGTTTTTTAAATATGCGATAGTGATTAGACCGAAGAGATCCCAAACAGAGTAGGAAATGTCTTACTAAATAATATGACGGTCATTTCAGATATTAACAGTGTTAGAGCACAGATAGAATCTTTGGAGTAAATGGCATTGAACAAAATGCAGTAAGGTTGGCTAATACAAACATTTTTCTTTTCTCCATAATCAAAGAACATAGGGTTCATCTGCTGAGGCACAAATAGGAGGAAAAATGCACTAATCCAGGAAAAAGAAATAGGTCAGCATTAATTCCAGACTTGCTTTATAGGGATAAATGTGTTTCTTCAAATGAATAATTGAATACATGACAAGAAATGACATTCCTGGAAAATAACTAGCAATTGAGAACGTATTGCTACCTTGCAGAAACCCAGACTCATAGTAACTCATACTGAAACACAGAGACAAACAGAGTGAGGATTAGTAAACCACAGCAGTAACTCAGGGTGTTGTGAAATGGCTGAGAAAATAGTCTTTATTCCGCACACTTTTTGGCACCAAGCTTCTTCTCTGATCCTGCCTGCTTTTGCAGGAAACCACATGTGATGGCTCTATGACCAAGCAGTCATGTATATTTCAGGTTGTGATAGTTGATTACACAAGACAGGAAAGGCCAAGAAGTGGGAAATGGCTTGAATTGGATATTGGGAATGTCTATGGTATTTGACTTGATGGTATAAAAATGAAAACCCTGAAAGCACTACTTGGTTTCACAAGTTGTAGCCTGTCGCCTGATACCAAAGATACAGCATAGCTTCATGATCATATCTAGGTCAATAACATGGCAGAAACATTGTAGGGAGAGTTTGAAGATGCCACAACATAAAAGACATGTCATATGCAAGATTGGGATGTTAGGCAGGTGCTACAGGAACTCAGAAACAGGAGGAGGTATCAGTTCATTCTACATTGCTCCAGCGTGCATATTCAGAACCATGTGGAAAAGTAATAAGGCAGTTGATTTCAGCACAATACAAAAAAAACAACAACAGGGCCAGCCCCATGGCCTAGTGGTTAAGTTCAGTATGCTCTTCTTTGGTGGCCTGGGTTTTCAGATTCATATCCTGGGCTTGGATCTACACCATTCATCAGCCGTGCTGTGGTTGTGACTCACATATAAAAAATAGAGGAAGATTGACACAGATGTTAGTTCAGGGCTAATCTTCCTCAGAAAAAAAAATCCTACCAGTGAGAATGGTCCAAGATTGGAAGTTCTAATCAGGTCCTTTTCAATGAATGTGGTCAAATAGAGACCCTCAGCCCCTGAGATGATGACACGGATCAAGTTCAAAGTTAAACTAAATAACTAGATAAGAATGCAAAGAATTTCTGGATTGCAAGATAAATTTATTGGCTTTGATTAATTTGAAAATAGATATTTATAAAATAAGACGTGGGTAAGTGTGTGTTTGTGTGTGCATTAGGAGTGAAATTGAGGGAAGAGAAAACCGACTAAGACTTCAGGAAGAGATAGTTAAAGCTAGTTTGCATAATAGAAATGTTGTGAGGTTAAATGAGAGTGCACATGTTAAAGCTATAGCACATAAGCACTGGTTCCTATCCTCTCATGGAAAACTCAGAAGACATTCTCAAGTTTTCTAACTTGATAGTAATAATCTAGAGTACAGAAACCCATCCATCCCAAGGTTATACTTTCTTCTTGCTATTTGTTCAGGGGTTCCAGAGTGCCTGTAAATATCTGAAAATGTCAGAGCCAACCTGGGTATTCCCAATCTTAGTGAGAGAATTGTGATGGAGTTGAAAACAGCCTTGGCATGTCCCATCCAAATTACAGAAGATGAACCAAGTTCCGGCCAGTCCTAGCCATAGATACTAGAATGGGATCATCCCCCACAGTGGATAAGGCTCTCAGTCATAAAAGCTAGGTTTCTGTAAATGAAAGTTCAGTGAGTTTATTGATTCTCAGTGAAGGAGTTTTCCAGACAGAATGTTACAGTCTCTATTACCTCATGGGAGTAAGAAGGTAAAGATCTAACTATGGTGCTTTTGTTCTGTTGGACATCAAGGTACAGCTCACTGAGCATGAAATAGTTCAGAAATGTAGTACATTTGAGACTCCCTGGCAGAAAACAAGAACTCAAACACAAAGTGGAGAAGAATCTTACCTGGAGAAGACTTGAGCTCAAAGGAGATAAGGTGTGATCTTGACAGGGAAGTTATCTTGAGAGCTGGGGCTGCAATGAAATGGCAGAGTTTGGGTCCTTGTGCCTGATCCCTTTGGTGCTGATGTGAGTCCTTCAGAATGGTCCTTTAAGGGAAAAAAAAATGCTTCAGTATCTTCCTTAATCACTGGACTCGTAATGTTAGCAGTCCTGACACTGCACAGCTATTACATAGCCACCTCTTGGGTATAAACCAGGATTGGGACTGTTGTGACCCTGAAGGATTTGGCACCAAGCCTGATACAAGCCAAGAACCACTTCTTGCTCTACCGGAACTCCTTAATCCCCCAAACTAGATGTCTGTTCCCTCACTTTTCTCTGCACAATCAGGGCTAGCATTTTCCAAAAACCGTGGAAGATGACTGAATTCAAGGTGATTCTTCAGTCTCAGCCTGTAGTATGAAGCGATTGGCTCTGCTCACTAAAGAGAAGACACATCAACTTAAACTCTAGTGACACATCCTTCTAGTAGGCGATGATGTTGCAGAAACCTTACAATATTGTTAATGTCTGATAAGACAAATACACCCTCAGCCTTTCTTTAAAAAAATCTTCAAAGTTTACAGATTTGCTTTTTTAGTAAACTGTAAGATAATGCTTGTCAAAAATGCCATTATGGTTTTAATTAATTTTTGCTAGATGTCTACACTGGGGAATTATCAAAATATTAGAAATATGTATTTTCCCCATCAAATGAATGGTATATTTCTCCATCTTTTGAGCTTGTTTAATGTTTACTGGTAAAATTTTATAGTTTATTGATATGGATTCTACACATTTAGTTTTAAGACTATAAGAAATTCATAAAGCTAATATTAGCTTTGTATGTATTTTATATCCCCACTCTTTATGATCCCTTAATAGTTGAATTTTAAAGTTAATTTTATTGTATTTCTAGAGTCAATCATATTATTTTGAAGTAATGCCTGTGTCCTTGTTTCCATTTGCTATAATTTCAGTTGGTTTTCTTGTTTTATTCCTGATTTTAGGGGAAAGAATCCAATCTTTCACTACTAAGTATGATGTTAGCTATAGGTTTTCATAGATGTCCTTCATGAAGTTGAAGAAATTCCCTTCTATTCCTACTTGTTTACTGGGTTGTTTTTATTTATTTATTCTTTTGCTGTTGTTGCTGTTTCTGTTTTTTGGTTTGTTTTTGTTTTTTGGTTTTTGTTCAGGGCCTTACCTAACCTTCCTCTGTTTTGCATGCTGGATGCCTCCACATCACAGCTGATGAGTGAAGTAGGTGCATGCCAAGAATCTGCACCTGCAAACCCTGGCCACCAAAGCAGACCATGCAAAACTTTAACCATTCGGCCACGGGGCCAGCCCCAAGTTGCATGTTCTTTTGATCATGAAATGGTTTTGCACTTTTTTCTAAATACATTTTATGCATCTCTTGAGATGATCATGGGTTGTTTTTTTTTGTCATTTATTCTATTAATATTATATTTTACTTTAATTGATTTTGGGATATTAAACCAACCTTTCAAACTTGGCATAAATCCCACTTGATAATGGTGTAAATCCTTTTTGTGCATTGCTGGATTTAGTTTGCTAATATTTTGTTGAGCATTTTTGTGTCTATATTCATTATAATCATCAGAGATATTAGCCTGTAGAGATTTTTTTCTGTGCTGTCATTGTCTGGTTTTAGTATCAAGGTAATACTCACCTCATAGAAGAAGTTGGAGACTGTTCTCACTTTTTTTTAAAGAATTTGAGTAGGATTGGTATTAATTGCTCTTTGAAAGTTTGGCAAAAATGACAAGTCAGGCCATCTGGTCTTGGGCCTTTCTTTGTGAAAAGCTTTACAATTTCCAATTCAGTCACTTCATTTGTAATTGATCTATTCATATTTTCTATTTCTTCTTGAGTAAATTTTGGTAATTTATGTCTTTCTAGGAATTTGCCCATTTCATCCAAGTTCTCTAATTGTTGGTATAGAGTTGTTATATTCTTCCCTTATAATCCTTTTTAATTCTATGAGGTTGGTAATGAAATTTCATCATTCATTTCTAATTTAGAAATTTGAATCTCTTATCTGTTTTTCTGGAACAATCTAGTTAACATTTCATCAATTAGGTGTTGCTTTCAAAAAACCAATGTTTGTATTGTTTTTCTCTACTGTTAATTAAAATGAATGAAAATAAATGAAATAATTGCCTCCCTTATGCTTTCTTTGGGTTTAGTTTTCTCTTCTTTTTTCGACTTCTTAAGAAAGTAGGTTATCAATTTGTTACCTTTCTTCTTTTTAAAATATAGTTGTTTCCAGCTATAAATTTCCCTATTAGTGCTATTTTAGTTGCATCTCATAAGTTTTAATATGTTGAATTTTTTATTTTCATTTATCTCAAAGAATATTCTAATTTCTTTTATAATTTCTTCCTGGACTCTTTGGTTATTTAGGGATCTGTCATTTAACTTCTGCATATTTGTCCATTTCCTAATTTTTTTTTCTTTTATTGATTTCTAATTTAATATCCTTGTGGTTAGAGAGTATACTTTATATGATTTGAATGTGTTTAAATTTATTGAGGCTTGTTTCGTGGTCTAGCATGTGATCTCTCTTGGAAAATGTTATATTTGCACTAGAGAAGAATTTGTATTTTTCTTCTTTCGGGTAGAGTGTTGTATAGATAGCTGTTAGGCCTAGTTGGTTTAGTGTTCAAGTCCTTTATGTTATTGTTGTTATTCTTATGTCGAGTTGTTCTATGCATTACTGAAACTGAGGTATTGAAATATTCAGCTGTTACTGTTAAATTGCCTATTTCTCCCTTCAATTCTGACAGATTTTTCTTTATGAATTTTGGAGCTCTGTTGTTAGGTGAATATTCATTTATAACTGTTATATCTTCAAGTTTGATAGGGGTTTTTCCCATTATAAAATATCTCTCTACTGATACTTTTGTTTTAAAATCTATTTTCCTGGTATGAGTATAGCCCCTGAGCTCGTTTATGGTTGCTGTTTCCCTGGCATTTTTTCTCCGTCCTCTTACATCTAACCTATTTGTATCTTTGAATCCAAAGTGTGTATCCTGAGAACAGTGTATTGTCGAATCTTACTTTTTAAAATACTATTAACCTGGTAATTTCTGCCTTTCAACTGAACTGTTTAATCAATTCACATTTAATGTTGTTGATATAGTTGGGTTTATAACTTCCATTTTTCTTTTTGTGTTCTATATGTTTCATATCATTTTTTTCTTCCCTGTTATTCCTCCTTTTCTGTTTCTTTTGCATTAAGATTTTCTAGTGTAACAGTTTAATTACCTCAATATACGTATTTTTTACTTTTTAATTTTCTTTGTCAACAGTCTAGGGCTTACCATAAACACATTATCAAAACTTACTTCATATTAATACTAACTTATTTACTGTGAGATATAGAAAAATTACTCCTAAATAGCTCAATTCTCTCTTTTTTTATTGTACTATTATTCTTATATATATTCCATCTATATATGTTACAAACCCATTAATACATTGTTATAAGTATCATTTTATATAATTTTATTTCCATTAAAGAATCTGAGAAAGAAAAGAGAGGAAGTATATATTTATAAAGTTTGTTATATTATCCTTCTTATTTACTATTTATAGTTCTCTCCTATTCTTCCCGTGAATTCAAATTACAGCTAGTGTCATTTCCATAATTTAGTACAGCTTTGCTCCCATCTGCCTCCTTTGTGCTGTTATTGTCAAATGTGTTAGATTTCTGTATGCCATATGCTCCATATACATAGTGCAGTTATACATATTGTGTTATATAATTACCTTTTCAATTAATTAAGAGAAGAAAGGGGAAGAAATAGGGATTTATATTGTCTTTTAAAATTACATAATTACCTTTACTGGTGCTCATTACTTTTTTGAGTGGATTTGAATCACTGTCTCTGGTCGTTTGCTTTCAGGCTAAAGAAAATCTTTTAGTATTTCTTCTAAGATGGATATTCTAACAAGGAATTATCTTACTTTAAGTTATTTTTATTTTAACTTCATTTTTAAAAGATAGTTTTGCTAAATATGCAATTCTTAGTTGACAGGTTTTTTCTTGCCTTTCAGAACTTTGAATATATCACCCACTGCCTCCTGGCCTCCATTGTTTCTGATAAGAAGTTAATTCTTAATCTTTTGGGGGTTCTCTTGTACATAACAAGTCGTTTTTGTCTTAGTGCTTTCAAGATTTTCTCTGTGTCTTTGGCTTTCAGTAGCCTCTCTGATGTGTCTTAGATCTCTTTGAATTCATCTTACTTGGAGTTTATTTGGCTTCTTGGATATTCAGATTAATTTGTCATCAATTTTTAGAAGTTTTCAGCCATTATTTCTTTAAATATTTTTTTCCACTTCTTTCTTTGTCTTCTTTGCTTCTAGTACTTCCATTACACGTATGTTGGTGTGCTTAGTCGTGTCCCACATTTCTCTGAGTATCTGTACATTTTTTTTCTGTTCTTTGGATTGCATAATCTCTATCAATGTATCTTCATGTTTGCTGGTTCTATCTTCTATTGGCAAATATACTGTTGAACCTCTTTAGTGAATTTTACTTTTGATAATTCAGCTTTTCATTCCAGAATTTCCAATTGATTCTTTGAAAATATAGTTTCTATCTCTATATGACCTTTTCTATATGAAAAAACATTGTTACCATATTTTTTCACTTAGGTTTCTCTTTAGTTGTTTGAGTATATTTATAATTGATGCTTTGAACTCTTTTGTCTGTTATTTCTGATATTTGAGCCTTCACAGCAAATTCTGTTGCCTGCTTTATTCTTGTTTATGAGTCACACTTTACTCTTTCTTTGCATGACTCATGATTTTTCATTGAAAACTGGATATTTTAGGTTATCCAGTTGCCATATTGTAGCAACTTGGATCCTTATCCCCTCCACCTTTTGGGACTTCTTGTTTTTGGCGTGTTTATGTTTCACTGGACTAGTTTGGATAATTCTATTTTTCCAGTAGTGTGATGACTCTGATGATTCCTGTCAGAGTATGCAGCCTTGGGCATACACTATCTCCCTGAAGAGCTGGGATAGTCTACCTAAATTAATATCACACCCAGTTGTTAGCCTCCACTAACTGCTGGCTGATTGCTGTAGTTTTTTTTTTTTTATTGAGTTAATTATACGTTACAATCTTGTGAAATTTCAGTTGTACATTAATGTTTGTCAGTCGTGTTGTAGGTGCACCACTTCACCCTTTGTGCCCACCCCCCACCCCACCTTTCCCCTGGTATCTGCTAAACTGTTCTTAGTCTATAATTTTAAATTCCTCATATGAGTGGAGTCATACACAGATTATCCTTCTCTAGCTGGCTTATTTCACTTAACATAATTCCCTCAAGGTCCATCCATGTTATTGCAAATGGAATGATTTTGTTCTGTTTTGCAGCTGAGTAGTATTCCATTGTATATATGTACCACATCTTCTTTATCCATTCATCTGTTGATGGGCACTTAGGTTGCTTCCATGTCTTGGCTATTGTAAATAATGCTGCAATGAACATTGGGGTGCATAGGACTTTTGGGATTGCTGACTTCAAGCTCTTTGGATAAATACCCAGTAGTGGGATGGCTGGATCGTATGGTAGTTCTATTTTTAATTTTTTGAGGAATCTCCATACTGTTTTCCATAGTGGCTGCACCAGTTTGCATTCCCACCAGCAGTGTATGAGGATTCCTTTTTCTCCACAACCTCTCCAACGTTTGTTACTATTAGTTTTAGATATTTTTGTCATTCTAATGGGTGTAAGGTGATATCTTAGTGTAGTTTTGATTTGCATTTCCCTGATGATCAGTGATGATGAGCATCTTTTCATGTGCCTATTGGCCATCCATATACCTTCTTTGGAGAAATGTCTGTTCATGTCTCCAGCCCATTTTTTGATTAGATTATTTGATTTTTTGTTGTTGAGTTGTGAGAGTTCTTTATATATTATGGATATTAAGCCTTTGTCAGATATATGACTTGCAAATATTTTTTCCCAGTTAGTGGGTTGTTTTTTGTTTCAATCCTGTTTTCATTTGCCTTGAAGAAGCTCTTTAGTCTGATGAAGTCCCATTTGTTTATTCTTTCCATTGTTTCCCTTCTCTGAGAAGGCATGGTGTCCAAAAAGATCCTTTTAATACTGATGTCAAAGAGTGTACTGCCTACGTTTTCTTCCAGAAGCCTTATGGTTTCAGGTCTCACCTTTAGGTCTTTGATCCATTTGAGTTTATTTTGGTGAATGGTGAAAAAGAATGGTCAATTTTCATTCTTTTACACGTGGCTTTCCAGTTTTCCCAGCACCATTTGTTAAAAAGACTTTCTTTTCTCCATTGTATGCTCTCAGCTCCTTTGTCGAAGATAAGCTGTCCATAGATGTGTGGTTTTATTTCTGGGCTTTCAATTCTGTTCCATTGATCTGTGCACCTGTTTCTGTACCAGTACCAGGCTGTTTTGATTACTGTAGCTTTGTAGTATGTTTTGAAGTCAGGCATTGTGATGCCTCGCGTTTTGTTCTTTTTTCTCAGGATTGCTTTAGCAATTCGGGGTCTTTTGTTGCCCCGTATGAATTTTAGGATTCTTTGTTCTAATTCTGTAAAGAATGACATTGGGATTCTGATTGGGATGGCGTTGAATCTGTAGATTGCTTTAGGTAGAACGGACATTTTAACTATGTTTATTCTTCCAATCCATGTACATGGAATGTCTTTCGATCTCCTTATGTCGTCATCCAATTCTCTCAGAAAGGCCTTGTAATTTTCATTATATAGGTCCTTCACTTCCTTAGTTAAATTTACCCCAAGGTATTTTATTCTTTTTGTTGCGATTGTGAATGGTATTGTATTCTTGAGTTCTTTTTCTATTTGATTGCTGTAATTTTTGCAACAATACTCTGAGGCATAGATTGTTCCACAGTCTGATCCAATTAAAGTAAGGCCTCTTTACAGGGACAGAGTCTTGTCAGTCCTTGAGGCTGCTCTGATCCCATGAAAACCCTCCTTACTTGTCTCTTTCTCTGGTTCTCTCTGTTAAATTTCTTTTTTGTTTACAGTTTTGCATCCTACTGGACAGAACATCTATGCCACTACCTCTGGGCTGAGGGTGGAGAGAACGGCCCACTTCTCCTAGAGTGACATTCCTGCTCAAAAAATGGGGCTTTGGGCAGGGAAGTAGCCCCTGGACTTCTGAACTTGGCCTTTTTGGCATGGAATCTCTAGCTTAAAAACAAGCTGGACAGGGGTGTTTGGGTTCCAGTTTTCTTGGCCTTTTGTGATGGGAGTAGAGCTTCTGCTATTTGAGTGGCAGCAGAGTGAAGGAAGAGACCAGTCTTCTTGGCCATAGCTTTCCAGAACAGAGCTTCTGTAATTTTGGAGCTGGAGTGGGATGTGGGTGTCCTCCTGTGTCAAACTGTACCCCTAGACTGAGAGCTGGTAGAGAGGAAGACCCATCTTCTTGCCTTCAAATGCCTGAAGTAGAGCTTTTATCACACTGAGCTGGTGGTGGATGGAAGAAGGATAGGGATGATAATGAATCATGGCTTAAATGACACAGATTTTTTGCTGTTCTTACCTAGATTTAGTAGATTGTCTTAGATGGTTGTCCATTTCCTGTATACATTTAGGACAATCTCCAAAGATTTTGAGTGGTTAATTTTAAAAATTTTCATCAGTTAAATATATATTTGTTTGTTTGACTGGGGAAAGAGTCCACTGTGCTACTTGCACTGCTGTTTTGAAAGTCAATCTTACTGGTTGCCTTTAAGATAATATCCTGTCTTTGATATCCTTCAGTTTCACCATGATGTGTATGATTCCATTTGTTTATCTTTAAAATTATATTTACCTATTTCTTTCTATGAAGTTTGGTGTTACACATCAGCTGAGTCTTACAACTATTGGACATTTATATTAACTTGTAATTAGAAAATAAAACAAAAATTTATAAATAGGGTCATCATCAAGGAGTGTACACTTGTAATCTGTGCACTAATTCTATGTATCTTATATCTTTTTAAAAAATGAGGTTTTAAACAGGTGACACAGCGAATGTTTACAAACAAGAATCTCCTGGACCTCTGGTTATTTTAACTTCTTCCTTCTCTTGTCTATGTGTTACACCAGTCATTGTTGCAACAGAAATGACCAATTCCAAACTTTTCCTATTTCTTAAAGGCCAAACAGGAGTTGAATTTACTATTACTCTTGAGGAGCAATAGAACTGACAAGCAATTAGACTGATGAATACGTGCTCTGGTGCCATTTTGATGGACAGTTTTCCAGTTCTGCAGAAACAATCACAGTGTGCAAGAAGTCCTAGCTGTCTTATTTACCGGTATATTCTAGCAAATAGAATAGTGCCAGGCATAGAGTGAATGTTCAATAAATAATTATTGAATGACTAAATGACACTATTAAATTGACCTAAAACAAAGAATTGGCTGTAGTCTCTGTAATCAAAGACTAAAATTCCATATATTTATTCCCAATCAGAGACGTAGCCCCTGAGTTCACTTTCCTAACTGAACCCTTGAGATTAAGTTTAAACCCTCTGTGAATGTGAGGCAATGGCAAGAATAGGGGGAACTCTGTGAGGCCATGACTATCTATGAGACTCATCACAGCTCAAGCTCTATCTTTGCCGAGATTCATGATCTTTCTAATGAAACAAGTGTCCTTTACATTAAAAATCATAAATATCCTGTTGTTCAAGCATGGGGATTATTATTTTCACAAACCCATAAAGAGGGAAGGTGAACTCACATAAGGGGGTTGGTTAATTTACTAAGATCATGACCTGAGCAGAAGATAGGAGGAAAGCCAGCACTGTTAGAAAGATCCACTCAGGGCCACAAACATATTCAGTGTCTCTTGTAAATAGAGATCTTATTCCTGGGATAGGAACAGGCAATTGAAGTAAGGAAAAATCAGCCTTCCTCCAGTGTTCTTTACGTATTTGGCTATAAGGCCAATCTGGGCTTTGACTAATGAAAATTCCCCATAGAATCTTATAAGTTTTTAATGAGTACCCCTAGTCTGTAATTATTTGTATGATTTTAATAAGCTGTTAAATGCAACATGAGGTGAGGCTGGATCAGATTTTGCCAGCTCTCTGCTAACTTAGAATCAAAGCTTTTAAACTCCTGTTTTCCCTTAATTCAAAGATTTTCTCCTTCCCAATCAATTTGTCTATCAAGAGTCAGCTCCTCGGGGATGTCTTTCTTTTTAGCTCCAGTGTGATTTAGGGACCTCTTCTAAGACTAACACAGTACACAGGGTATACCTGTAGCATTACATTTACTGTCACGTAGTCTAATGATTAACATGTTAGGGTCTCCTACGAGACTATACGCTCCTTGAGAAAAATGTCCAATTCTTACTTTCATATTCCTGGTATCTGATATGGTACCTGGCACAGTACCTACTCAATACACATTTGTTTAATGAATAGATGATACCCCACCCTCACCTTACTTGATGATTATCAGCAAATGCCTCTGAGGATCCCAAGGCATGAAAAACCCTTTCCTCATGAGATCATCCCTTCCCCATAGTATGGAAAGCTCCTGAAATGTCTCTGTATCAGCTGGATGGATTCACATTAACATAGCCAGAATAATGATATAGTCTAGCTAATTAAAAGTTAAAATTAAAATAACAAAGGAAATTCGATCCTCTTTTTAAAACAATCATGCTCTTTTTCTTAAAACACTAAAATAATCCATTAAAGATAGCTTATTGGAATGCTTAACATTTAATTTGCTAATAGTAGTGTTTCGTCCTCAAATTTTCCTCCAGGGGGTGGTGGAGAGAAAAGGAAATGCTACATTGGAAGTTGCTTCATTTAATCAGTTAATGATGCAGAATCATCCTCTTTCCCAAAGTGGGCCCCATGGTTAGTGAATTTTTTCTCTGCTACCTTCTGGTTGGCATAACTAAAGTTTCTAGGGAGATGGAGGGCAGAACTCAAGGATTTCAGTGAATCCAGATATGTCACTTTTCTAGCTTCATTGTCTTCATCTATTAAATAGGTGTCTTGATCTAGAATATCTCTTCCAGTTTTAAAATTGTGTCCTCTACTTGAATTCTGAGCCTCTCTCTGCTGTGACTCTCCCTGCTTTTGCACCATCACCACCAACAGACACAGGAATCCTAGAACTGCAAGGAATCCACTGAGCCTAAGATACAGAAGCATAATCACAGATGGATGTTGGACTGCATCTGAACACAAGTTCTGGGGCCTTGGGAATGCAAGATTCTCAAATTCCAGCATGTTTTCAGAGTCTATTTGTATAAGATGATGGCAGGAGAGGATGGAGGAGTGGTACATAGTAGGGAAGGAGAAAGGGAAAGGTAGGATGCAGTTTGACTATCTCCATGCTTTAAGCTAATATTTACCAAGTGCTGACAGTGTACCAGGCACTATGCTGTGGGCTTCCACTTCCAAATTTAGTTCTCAGACTAAAACTTGGAGTTAGGCACTGTTTTAGGTCTATTATAGAGACGAAGAGATGGAGGCTCAGGGAGGTGAAATAACTTGCCACTTTCACACAGATTGTAAGTAATGTGAATAGTAAACCCAGGCAGTCTTGCTCCAGGGGCTAAGCTCATAAGCATTGACCTACAGAGAAACAGTTTCTCACTTTTTCTAGTTAAAAACAAACAAACAAACAAAACACAGTGGGAAGAGAGGATCTGACAAGTTCCCACAGACTCAACGTGAACAGCAAGACCTGCTCCAAAGAAGAACCTTTGTCTACTTGTTCTCGGGTACCTCTCCCTGAGAAGAGCCCTGGGTGTGAGACAGCACAGGACCAGCTCTGAATTAAAACAACAACAAAACAGCATAAACAATAAGAATGCAATTTCTAATATTCTGGTTAAAAGTATATACTAATAATCGAAGAGAGTTCTGCAAAAGCCTAATTTTAAAACATCGATTTCTCAGTGGTCACTGTAATGCATAAAAGGGCTCTTTTCCTTTGTTGTGTACAGGGATTTTCAAATGCTTTCCTCTACAATTTGATGCCTTCATGAAAATTAACTTGGTGGGTCATTGATTTGTTATTTGTTTGTTTATTTACTCATTCATTAATTAAACAAACATTATTGAATGCTTTATATGTCAAGCAGGTTGGGTTAATATGAGCATATAGGTAAACACTTAGCATTATGCCTGACATATAGAATATGTTCATTTAGTGATAAACATTATGTTGATTAGGTACCCATCATTTCTTCATTTAGGATTTAGTTGCAAACCACCCAGGAGTATGATTTCTGCAAATATGGGGAAGAAGTGGAATGGACTGTATACAAAAGTCTTTTCTATCTGCACGGTCTGATGACACACTTAATAGGGCAGTGGCCAGCTATATGGATGTGTGCAGTTTGGGCCCTGCAGCTCATCATTCCAATCTCTGCTTCCATTTTCACATGGCCTTCTTCTCTCTCTGTGTGTGTTTCTGTGTCTTCACATAGCCTTCTTATAAAGACACCGGTCATTGGATTTAGAGTTCGCCCTAATCCAGTACAACCTCATCTGAACTAGTCATATCTGCAAAGACTCTATTCCCAAATATGGTCACATTTACAGGAACTGGTGGCTAGGACTTCAACTTCTCTTTTTGGGGAATGCAATTTAACCCACAACACTACCATTCCATTTTCCTTTTTAGCCATGCTTCCCTAAGAATTTATGTTTGGGCCAGCTCTCTCTTGACAAAGTATTATACTTTGTGTAGAATGCAAAAGAGGTCAAAATTTTTAAACTAATTAGTTGGTAGGATAAAACCTTCCATTGCCTCACATTTCCTTAAGCTGGTCCTTTGCAAAAATGTATGCTCTGTTCATAACAAGAGATGGCCAGCAGAGAAGGGGTTCGTTATACACAACTACACTCCACTATTAGAAGGAAAGGAAAGGAAAAGAAAGAAATTATGTACAATTTTGAGAGGATGATATAGTGTTATCTTCTCCAGTGCAGTGCATGGTGCTAATACTTAACGATTGTTAAATGAACTAGTACCATCCTGTCTTGGGAAAGTCTCAACGTGATTTAAGAAGCCAAAACAATATCGTGCCATCTCACTATTTCATTCATAGTTTTTATTCACTTATTTATACTCTGCCGTGTTCCAACAAAGATTTAAAATGATACAAAAATGCAGTTAAGAAGCTATCATACAATGATCTCCCCTTATCCATGAGGGAATTGTTCCAAGACCCCCAGTGGATGCCTGAAACCCTGGATAGTACTGAAACCTATATATGCTATGTTTGTTCCTATACTTACATACCTATGATAAAGTTTAATTTATAAATTAGGCACAGTAAGAGATTAACAACAATAACAAATAATAAAATAGAACAGTTATAACAGTATACTATAATAAGTTACTGTAAACCTTAGCAACCACAGCATATAATTTTTTAAATTATTAAATCATGAACTTTCAACTTCTCACTTAAAGGAAGCATTTTACAGATTCTCTTTGGCATATCAGAATTGCCAGCATCACAACTCTTGCACTTCTGGACCATTATTAAGAAAAATAAGGGTAACTTGAACACAAGTACTGTGATACCTCGACAGTTGATCTGATAACCCAGATGGTTACTAAGTGACTAATGGGTGGCGTGTACAGTGTGGATACCCTGGTCAAAGGGATGATTCCGTCCCAGGCAGGGCAGAGTGGGAAAGTGCGAGATTCCATCACACTACTCAGAATGGCACACAATTTAAAACTTATGATTGTTTATTTATGGAATTTTCCATTTAATATTTTCAGACAGTGGTTGACCATGGGTAACTGAAACTATGGAATGTGAAACTGTGAATAAAGAGGGGACTATTGTAAATGTAAACTAAGGAAGAAAATGAGGGATTTAGACAATAACATTTTGGGGACTGAGTTCTCCAAAACAAATGTAACTTTCTCTACTTGATCATCTCAATTTCCCATAAATTAGTTGAAATTTGTGTATTTTAAAAATATAGTGGACTGACGTAGGTTGAATATTGTGTAGCTATTTGAATTTAGGTACAGATAGGAATGCTTTAAAGGGAGTGATGTATCTTAAAAGCATTGGTAACTTATTTTTGCCTTGACATCCTAGCTCCTAAATGCTTGGCTACTTGCAAAGAGGGCTGGTCCTCAAAAAGTGAGGACTCTGTGATTCTCTCTCCAGGGCAACTGAGGCGATAGGCATCTCTCTGGTCTATACAACTGCCATCCATCTGCTGAACCCTACTGTTCCTCTTGCGATTGCACAAGTCAAGATTCAGCTTCCTTGGTGACTAAGAAGCAGAAAGCCAGTAGTGTTCCTTCAATGTCAACATTTGCCATACCTGTTCTAGAATGGTAAGCGTCTGTTGATTGAAGAGGTTAGGGATCCTTCTTTTTCTTCCCACTTAGTTTAGGGAAAATAAGAGGGAGCATTAAAGTTTTTTGTTGTTTTCTTTTCCCTGTGATTCTTGAAAAAGTGTTAATTGTTTAAATCCTGTCCATTTACAGAGGAAAAAAAAAAGGTGCCTGGAAGGACAATATTAGTCATTATGCTGGGACCACACACATAAACCAGGATTGTCCCAGGCAAACCAGAGCACATGGCCGCCCTGTATGTAAGGATCATCAATTTATGTTAATAGCATCATGGCAAAGTATAATTCAGTGCACGCAATTCTATAATGAACAGGTGGGAGAGGCGGGTTGGACAATATAATGCACTTTAGAAGTTTTTTTCTCTGCTGACTTAAAGAAAAGGTAGATTTTGAAGAATCCTCTCTAATCAATATGCACAGTATCTTTCAGGCAGTCCTCCATCAGTATACTTTTTCTCTGCTGAGTTTTGAAAACAGCTTCTGGGAGTTCAAGATGATATTTCTTGAAAACTACTTGGATTGAAGCTATTCCAGATTCACGGGTAAATGAAGTATCTCACTCTTTAATAATCAAATATTATAAAATACAGACTGACATTTTTGAAAAGAAACATAAGGATACTAACACACTGGTATAGGAGGCTCTCTCTATATGCTCTGAGGTGAACCACATTTGCTTCTACTCTGTAAGCAATTCAATATTTTAGCTTGTTAGCAGCACATTTGTTCTACTTGGTTGTTTGGGTGCTGAACAGACTCTGCCTGCAATGTATGGCATGTATGCGATACGGGATTCCATCATCTTGCTGTAATTGTCATTAAAAGTCCCTGGCAACTCAACTTTCAATGTTTACAACAAATCTGCCTGATGGAGCACCTATCCTCTTAGTTGCCATTGGCTCTCCCTGCGGTGATTTCCTACTAGTGGTGGTATCATCAAGGAGTCCATTTCATTCATAACACCATCAACTTTTCTAGTTTAGAATAGTTTCAAAGTTTGTTGAGCTTACATAGTTTTCCTTTTTTTTTAAGCGTTAGGGAAACTGAAGTGTGGGGGTCATATGAACTCTCAGTAGCAAAGCCAGTCATAGAATCCAGATATCTTGACTTCTAGTTTTATCTATTTTCTGCTTTCATGAATTCCAGGTGATTCCCCAGGAAAAAATTGAAAGCACTTGATTCATACAACCCTCTTGCTCAAACATCATTTTATGGGTTAATTTCTGTCATTAAAATATCCCCTCTCATGTCTCCCTGAACGTGTCAACTTCAGTCAAGTTCAAGTGATGTTTTCATTTGGGTTTTTAATCAATTCACACAAGTAGGATTTATGGGCCAGGCTAGATGTCACCTGAGATGCTATAGCATTCAAGAATCTGGGATATATGTGGTTATGATCATACAAATATTAAATACCGCCTCCCTTCTTTAATGTTAGTATTCTCCAGAACAACATCTGCAGACTAAAGCCCTTGAACCAAATCTGGTCTGCCACCTGCTTTTCTAAGTAAAGTTTTATCAGCCACATCCATTTGTTTGCAGAGGCTCCTTTCACACTACTGGGGTAGAGTTGAAAAGCTACACAGCTTGAAATACTTACAGTGTGACCCTTTACAGCAAAAGTTTGCCAATTCCAGCTCTAGAAAGTATAGACATCACTTCTTATGATCAAGATTCTGTTGGTTAGATTCTCTTTCTTTTTTACGGTCTGCAAGAAAAGCATTAGGTAATTTTAGATTCATACCAAGGTTTGTAAATAGTCAACTTATTCAATGCCTTCCAGGACAATCAATGTTATTTTTGTTTCTGTTGTATAGATGATTCTTCCCATGTCCTTGAATATTCATTTTTTGTAAAAGCTGACAGGTAATTATAAATTGAAATGACATCTCCTATACAAACATGGATGCATTTCTCCTTTTAAATGTAAGAACCTGAAGATACAAATGTGTCTTTGATTTGTGAATTGACGTTTAGAAGCCTTTAATGAATTATCTATGAGAAGAAGATGGGAGAACTCAACATCTGCTTTGAAATGACTCTCGAGTTTTTGTGCCTACTCTTATTCTTAGTGAAGATGCTGAGGTGATAGATTTTTTTGTGGATATAGTCACAGAATTAGCTTCATAGTAACTTGGCAAAGTCTTAGATTATTTTTTGAGAAATCTCCAAAGAAATCCAATAAACATCCTGGCACCGTTTATAAAGTTGACTTAATTTTGTTAGGTACATTCCAACACTTGGCCTAATCATGTTCTAAAGAAGTAATATACATCTGAAACTTGTACTCTTAGTCCTATCCTTCCAATTTTCTCTAGGAACACTGATCAGTATTTCATTGACTTCTCCTATTGTTATTTTGTTGGATGTAGTCATTAAGTTATAATTTCTGCAATGATTAATCACTATCACCATGAAACAATCCTTCATCACACTTATAAGTAAATAATATAATCATGTCTTGAAAAATCTCTCTTCTACTTGACTATAAGTTCCACAAAATTAGGCCTCTAGTATATATTCCTCACCATTGTATCCCCATATTAATGGTTTATTTATTCAGCATATATTATTGAGTGGCTTTCTATACCGGAAGCTGTGCTAATTCTGAAGAAGAGCAATATGACACTATCGTGTCCTAATTCTCCCAGAGCTTACAGTTTAGTTCCTAGAAAAAAACTGAGCGCATAGAAATTGCTTAGGGTTACTCATCTAAAGAATGAATTAATGAAGAGTATTAATATTTCATACTAAGTCAGTGAGAATTACACTTAATTTTTTGTTCCATAGCTACAGGCCTCTAATCTCAGCAAGTAAGACTATTGGTAATAAAGAGAATAATATGAGAAATAGTGGATGGTTCAACACTCACCCACTACTGGAAAATAACACCTAACCAATTAACTATAGTGAGTGCCGAAGAAAGGATGAACTTCAATTTCATCTGGATTTTTTAAAAGTGAAAATAAATATTTATGGAGTCTAAATCCCAAGGTCTTTCCAGTGGCCTCTAGGGCCCATGCCATGGGGCTCCTCTGGAGGTAGGGTCCCTGCCCTTCTGTTCTCTCTTCGTTCATTCTACCCCAGCCACATTGTTCTCTCTGTTCTTCAGTCTTGCCAAGTGTGCTTCTACCTCTGGCTATTTGTTTTTTTCTTTCCTCTCCCAGACATATTCTCCCTCAAGAAATCCAGGTGGCTCATCTTTTCAGCTCCTTTTTGCCAGATGTTACTTTACTCTTGCTAGTTTTTCAGAGACACTTCCTGTGACCTCCCTATCAAAAAGTGAAACCCTGGGCTGGCCCTGTGGCCGAGTGGTTAAGTTCTCAAGCTCTGCTTTGGCGGCCCAGGGTTTCACTGGTTGGATCCTGGGCATGGACGTGGCACCACTCATCAAGTCATGCTGAGGTGGCGTCCCACATAGCACAACCAGAAGGACCCACAACCAGAATATACAGCTATGTACTAGGGGGCTTTGGGAATAAGGAGAAGAAGGGAAAAAAAGATTGGCAACAGATGTTAGCTCAGGTGTCAATCTTTAAAAAAAAAAGAAATGAAACCCCTACCTAGGTACCACTCATACCCTTTTTCTGTTTGCTTACTTGCTTTATTTATCATTCATGCATTCACTTATATACTCAGTTATTTACTTTCTTTAATGAATGATACTACGGATTTAACAAGAGGCATTTTTTTTATATATCATAAGGAGCAAAGTTACATCACCATGGGTCAGGCAATGGAGAATGCTTTGGCAAAATATAGATATCATGCTACTTTACCCTTTACCAAGGGTGGTGATTACAGAATATTTCTGTAATAAGAGAGAGATTTAGTCTCTGTTTCTTAGAGAAGAACTATTCTGAAAAAAAGTCAGTGGCTGCAAAAGTCCATCCAGTAATGTGTTATCAATATTCTGTGACCAATCTCTGCACAATATTTGAACAATTCTGTGTGCAAATGCCTCATGTACTTTTTGGATTTCCCAATGCCCTAAGGCATCATCTTTTTACCTCATTCCAAAATTTCAATTCGTTATGCTCACTAGAGTCCCAGCTGAACATTGTCCAAGGTAGAAAAAGATAAAAGCAAAAAGCTTTGGGCTTGCTCGTGTCTCAATGCAGACATCACTGCATCCTTTTAATTATATCAACTCAGGCACCAAGACTCTTGCTGTACTCCTGGAAACTGTTCTGAAAATCCTTAACCCCCAGAGCCAACTTCACCAAACCTGGAACCAACAACTCAGGCATAGAAGTAAGAGACTGTTCCCTGTGCTATTCATACAAGCTCTTAGGTTAAATAAACAGATTCCATTATGTAAATCTCAATATTTATGAAGAGTCATGTGAATTTTGTTGCGTAACAAAGGCTACAGGTTCAAAATTCAAAATCGCTACTTTGCCAATGGTGAGAACTATGTTAGTGAAAACACGTGCAGGAATACAGCCTGACACCTCCTTCAAGAATTGCCAAATACTCTGCAGGCCAGAGGAGCCTCTTGACTCTCAGTACATGAGAAACCATGACACTCAGCAGTGGAGGGGAAAGTGGACTTTATTGTTAGAAATTAGCCATTTGGAAAATGGTACTGATAATATACATCTTAAAGGGTCTTAGCATTTATCCAGAAAATGTTTTGAATAAAAAGAAAATTTTTGTTCACAAAATCTATGAAGAGGACACAATGCTTTTGTTTGTTTTAAGGGATTAAACCTTAAGAACTTCCTTGTAAGTTGTTTTTGTCTGAGGGAGTCGGAGCCTATTCTGGAGCTCTGCTGATTACGGAGGCAGATTTCCTTTGCATTGTGTGTAGATGTTTATAGTGATCTAATATCACACACATTCATCATTGCTTATTTGCATGTTCTGAGGGTCCCATATAACTTCTGAACTTGCTATGGGAAGCTTTCCTTTCCTAGTCCACCTATTGGCTCTTTTAATGTCCCTCTCAGCCATCCCATGTTCTCTTTGGTTGCTGTTAGAACCCTAGGTTGGTGCCACAGCCCATGGTCATAGACCCCCTTCTCCAGGGAATTCAGGACATGTTTGCTTTCAGAGGACAGTGGTTCAAAAGCGCAAGCAGAACAGGTCTCCCTGAGCTTCTTGCATAGCTCTGTGGGAGGCAGGAATTAAAGGGGGAGAGAGGACAGAGTCCAGTGATTTGAAGATCCCCAGTCCTAGTTTTGAGAGTATATCAGTCACAGAAGGCCCTGAGGGCAGATTTTTGTTCTGTCTAGACTGGAAGTTTGGCTCTATCATGACATTTTTTACTCTAAGTTTAAAGAGCTAATTGACTCTATTTCTATTGGGTTTCCCTGTTTAGAAATTGTCAGCTGTTTATCCTCATCTTGAGGCTGACTTTCAGTCATCAAACAAATATATAATTGTACTTTGTTAAAAGCTGTGACCTCCTTTGGTGACCTGCATTTTGCCTGGGATCCTACTACTGGATATCTTATGGGAAAAGTTGGTGGTTTTTCTTAAAGATATATTAAGTCCTTTGGGACCAAATCAGTCCGGGAACATATGACCAATGATCAAGCTAACAGTGAGGGCAGAGTCATTTCAATGACATAATCAGCAAATTTAAGGTAAATTGACTTCTCATCCTAGACGTGAGCCTTGGCACTAGCACCCCTTGCCTTCAATTTATAGAGGCTGTTCCATTGAACTTGATCTTTATTCCAGGACCATGAAAAATTATTTGTAGATGGACTCATCAAAATCTGTGATGATTTGGATCAGGAGGCACAAACATTCTACTCCCTTGTTGTTATCGTTGAGTCTGTTAAAGAAGTCATGAAAACAAACATGATATCCACGTGTGAATACAGTTTTTAATAAGAAACCAAGTTCCTGGGTTCAGTCTTGAGAAAATATTACCAAAAGATTGAAGCTAATCCTTTATTATCTAGATATTTCTAAAAATTATCTCTGCTTCTGCTTCTGCAGCTCAGGAATATGCCAGGCACAGCTCCAAATTCCCATACCTACAACAGAGGACTGAAGTACAGGAAAACAGTAGGCTAACTAATATTGACTTGAGTGAAACAAGTGCTTTCTCATATCTGCTAAGTTTTAAGTGATGATATATGATACAGTAACCAAAATCAGAAAGCTCATTTTGGGCAAGAAGCACTCCTGGAGGAATAGGAACAGAATCAGCATAGTCATAGCAACAGCAAAGTAAGGTTTGTTATGTTATGTCTCAGGGCAGTATTTTCTTTGTTCCTGTAGAAAATAGGATCAATAGGGAACCACCAGAATTTTTCTCCAAGTCCAGTTAGAGGCCATCTCACATTCTTGAGCCAGTTGAATAGATTATGACAACTGGGAAAATATGAAAAAGTGGTGCCAATGTGAATTGTAGGCACTCTGGAAAACTCTGGATTTGTGTGGAATGCAGAAATGCAGTGATATTTTTGTTTTTGTTGTATGTGTGATACTCCATTTATTTATATCACTGTGGACTCATGGATATTCATTTTATACTTCAGATAGTAATGCAGCACTACTTCATTGATTTTGTCATTCAAATTGCTCCAGTTTTGGCCATTGGGAACTCTTTCAGTTGACCCCATGTCACTTTGCCATACTTCCATTGAATGCCCTCTCTTGGTTTCAGTCGCTCTCTGATTATTGCCTTTGTCCCAGTCGGAATATTTGTGAGTCTAACCTTCCTTTATATCATAAAATAAGATGTAATTCTTAGGTTTGAATAGTCACAGACCAAAGCAGATTCTCAAGCCCATTCTATTTCACTTTGAGACTTAAAACCAAACTATCTTAGGAAAAAGCAAGTTCACCAGATGGCCTAGACCACTTTGTAAAAGCATTTCCCTTTGGTATTTGAAATCTATGGCACAGCTAAAAAAAATTATTTTTCACCCCATTTTACACACACACACACACACACACACACATTCCTTGGGAACTTAGCATGAAGGGATTCTAATAGGATCTTCATATTCTCAGATTTCAGAATTTCATCCTGATTTATAACAGTAAGTACCAGAAAGGTCCAGTCTTTCCCTGTGACCTGATTGTAGTAAATGCAAAGATGATCAGATTCGTGTGTTGAGGTTCAATGATATCCTACAGACACCTCATCAAGCATGGCTTCCTAACAGCAGGAAAGTGGCAGGATTTGGATAACTAGCTGGTTTGGGTAAATTGGTATTGTTGAGGATGTAGGGTTTCAAAGACTCTTCTATCTTTTGCTCTCATCCTATAACACCTAACACAATACCTCATTCTTATGTTTATCCAGCACCCCAATAGAGAGAATAGGATAAACTCACTGCCTTCATCCTACATGGTCTGATACACAGATAAAATTTGAGCTAGGATGAATGAAATGTGTTGCTACAAATACAGAGCATTTGAAAGGGGATACTTTGGTTTGAGGGTTAGGAAAAAAATTCTGTAGTCTCATAATATAATGCAAAATATACTCCTTAGATATAGCACAAGGCAAGTATCCTCATACATCGATGTTACTTAGCATCTCTGGAAGAACAAAGTTAAGACTACAGAACGAAAAAAATCTCCAAGTGAAAAGATTGTGTAAGCTAATATACCTACTCTGTCCTTCCACTTACCTCCCAAAGTCAGTGGTTACTTTATTTAATCTCAAATGACAATCAGAGATTCCTGAAATTTTTAAAAGACCGCAAAGTGGTAAACCAATGAACAATTATGATTAAGCTTTTACTGTAAGGACCTAGATCAAGACAAGTGAGTAGATTTAAAGGAAATGAAAGCATTAAGGAATCAATATATAGTAGCAGCACTTCTCACGACTCTACCATCCAAAGAGTAAAACATTTTCTATGAGTATTATCTTAATATATAGCAAACAATATCTTTAGATTTATGTACACATTATTCTCCCTTGAATCTGTAGTCTGTTCTATGAAATCACACTTTAAAAAGATAATTTTTAGGTGAAATATTAACTGAAATTCTTGTATTTTTCTTTTCAAACTATTAAAATTCATTGATAAATATGAGACTAAAGATGAAAATAATTAATGATTCTTTTCTAGTTGAGTGTAGAAGGCACACATATACTTTGGGTTTTAATTAGCTTTATTTATGTCAGTGATTTATAAATAGTTGTTCTGTGGAAAACCAAGCCTGAAAAATGGCTTAAAATAAAAATGAAATGTTCTGTGAGCCAAGGAGTTTTGAAAACACTCCATTTCTCACATGAGGAATGTTAAAGGGATTTGAATTTGGGAATAGGAGTCTTGGGTCTCTTTGGTTTGAGAGATGTATGGTATGGGTGGAGACAAAAGATAGTTTTTTTTTCTTATATGATACCTTGAAACAAAAAGTTAAAGGGCCAACATGAGTCCCAGAGGGGTAACTACAGAAATTGCTTAAGGATCACCACAAGTCCTGTAGGACTAATTTAATCGTGTAAGAATTTAATGTATGATTTAAAAAAAAAAAAAAAAACCAGAAAGATCATGAAAGGAAAGGATTATTTAATGAATGATGTGAAGGAAACTGACTCAATATTAAAAAAGCAAACAGCTAACCAATACAATAAATGAACATCAACATGCTCCAGAATGATCTAGATACAGATTCCTTAACACCCGCCCCCCTCAAAAAAAAAACCAACAAAAGAAAAACAGGTAACAAAGATGAACTACAAAATGATTTACTTTGTTGTTTTTAATTTTTTTAAATAGACTTTATTTTTTATAACAGTTTTAGATTTACAGAAAATTTGAGAAGTTAGTATAAAGAGTTCTCATATATCCCTATACCCACTTTCCCCTCTTATTTACAACTGACATTATTACAGTACATGTGTTACAACTAACGAACTAATATTGATACTGTAGCATTCATAGATGATTTATAATTCCTTAGTTTTTATCCAGTGGCCTTTTTCTTTTCCAAGATTCCATCAAGAATACCACATTACATTTGCTTGTCATGTTTCTTTAGCCTCCTCTTGGCTGTGAC
The DNA here is from genome assembly GCF_021613505.1 of Equus quagga. Taxonomy (NCBI): domain Eukaryota; kingdom Metazoa; phylum Chordata; class Mammalia; order Perissodactyla; family Equidae; genus Equus; species Equus quagga. The sequence goes on along the minus strand of NC_060268.1, from coordinate 160,676,449 downwards.
AGTGTCTCAGATTTTCCGTGTTTCTGATGACTTTAACAGTTTTGAGGAGTACTGGTCAGACAACTTGTAGGATGACCCTCTGTTGGAATTTGTCTGATGTTTTTGTCATGATTAGACTGTGGTTATGGGTATTTTTTGAAGGAAAACCACAAAGATAAGTGCCATTTTATTACATTATATCAAGGGTCAATACTATAAACATCACTGTTGACGCTGATCTTGATCACTAGGATGAGGTAGCGGTTTTTAGATTTCTCCACTGTAAAGTTCCTCTTTTTACCCCTATTCTCTACTAAAGTCTTCGGGAAGATGTCACTATGCACAGCCCATGCTTAAGGAATGGAATGTTATCTCCCCTTCCTTGAGGGTAGATTATCTACATTAATTATTTGGAATTATTCTACATAGGATATTTGCCTCTTCTCCTCTATTTTTCTTATTCAGTCATTTATATCAGTAAAGACTCAAGGATATCTATTCTATACCTTTAGGTAGTAATCCAACACTACTTTATAAATTTTGTTGTTCAAGTTGCTCTAATTTCGTCCATTGGGAGCTATTTCAGTTAGCTCCTGTGTCCCTTTGATATACCCCCATCAAAGTGGGATTATTCTTTTTAGCACTTCTTTACTTTCTGTTACTATAAGCTACTCTGATTTATCTTGCATATTTCCTGCTTCAGCACAAGAATTGTCCAATTCTCCAAGGAGCCATTATTTCTTTTATTAGAACATGGTATCTGAAATCAGGATCTGGACGCTAGGTGTACTGCACTTTTTAAAAAAAATCCATTATAGAGCAAGATATGCAAAGAAATACAAAAGAGAAAAATTCCCAAAGGGTACTAGCCCTTCCTGGGTAGAAGAAGAAGTATACCATTTTCCTACTGCATGCAAGTTGTCTATTCTTGGCATGGATGGGCAAAGCGTTCTGCTGAGGCATAGAAAAATGAGCAGAGCTTTTCTTGGCTACTTATGTGTTGTCTTGCAGAACTGAACCTGTAGGAGAACTAAGTACAGAGGTAGCTTTCCTGCCTGCTGATTTGATTCTTTCAAAGACATTTATGTTGAATGTTGGACAGTGTAGGAGACTCGAGACATCACTCCAAATTCTACAGTCATTAGAAGAACTGTAAGGATACTATGAACAACTTTTTGCTAATACATTTAACAATGATATTTTGTTTTGCTAAATAAAATTTAATATGAGTATAGAAGAAATAAAAAAGGAAATGCCTTACATCTGTTAAAAAATAATGAACCTACAATTAAATACCAACTCACACAGAGCTCTAAGCTCCAATGGCTTTATGGTGAATAAAACATTTAAGGCAGGAAAAGTTGCTTTCAGAGAAAAGAAAAAAGTAAATCCTTCTAACTTAATAAGGTTATCATAATTCATCATAATACCACCTAAATTATACATGGTAAAAAAGGAAAATTATGTCTCATGAGCATGAACACAAAAATATTAAACAAAATGTTAACAAACTGAATCTTGTAATGTATATATAACATGACCAAGTGAGGTTTACCCCAGTTAAGAGAATTTGTTTCAGTATTAAAAAATCTATTAAGAAGAAAAATGATTTCTCTCAATGGATAAAGAAAAAAAGCATTTAATAGAATTAAACAAACACCCATGATAGACATTTTCAACATACTTGGAATTAAAGTAAACTTTCCCAGTATGATAAAGGGTTTCATGCAAAGGCAGCAAATAACGTGATTCTTCATGGTTAAACAAATATTGAACGCTGTCCCCTGAGTTTGGGAAAAAGCAAGGCTATCTTTTCTCAGCACTTTCTTATGGCTGGCTTTATTCATTTAGCATACTGCTTTGGAGATTCATCAACACTGTTTCATGTATCAATAGTTCATTTCGTTTATTGGTGAATACTAGTTCATTGTGGATATGGCATAATTAAAATATACATTTACCAGTTGTGGACACTGGATTGTTTCCAGATTTTTACTATTATGAATATAACTGCTGTATACACTTTTAAGTAGTTTTTGTGAGGAAATGTTTCATTTCTCTTGGGTAAATATCTAGGAGTAGAATTGCTAGGCAGTATAGTGTTTATTTAACTTGGTAAGAAACTGACAAACTCTTTTCCAAAATTGGTGTACCATTTTTATTTGAGACCTTGTTTTTCCTTTCTAAAATAAGCATTTAGTTTTATACATTGCCCAGTAATAACTTCTTTAGCAGCATCCCACAAATTTTGATATGTTGTATTTTCATTTTCATTCAGTTGAAAGTATTTTCTAATGTCCCTTGAGACTTTCTCTTTGACCCATGGATCATTTAGAAATGTCTTGTTTAGTACCAAATGTTTAGAGATTTACCTGTTATCTTCCTATTATCGATTTATACTTTAATTCCATTGTGGCCAGAGAAGATGCTTTTTATAATTTCAGTTCTTTCATATTGTTAACATTTGTCTTATGAACCAGGATACGGTTATCTTGGCTAATATTATAATCACACTTGAAAACAATGTGTATTTTGCTGTTTGGGAGTAGAGTATTCTGTAATTATCAGTTAGAACCCATTGGTTGACAGCATTGCTCAGTTCTTTTATATCTTTGCTGATTTTCTGTCTACTAGTTCTATTTACGATTGATAAAGAAATCCACAGATATAACTGAGGATTTTGGATTTTAGTTTTGATTTTTGGTTCTTACTTCTCTACTCAGTTCTTTCAGTTTTTGCTTCATGTTCTGAAATTCTCTTTTTATATTCGTATACATTTAGAGTTGTTATCGCTTCTTGGTGGATTTACCCTTTTGTCCTTACGTAACATCCTATTTAATTTCTGGTAATTTTCTTTTCTCTGAAGTCTACTTCAATAGTAACATAGCTATGCCAGCTTTCTCTTGATTAGTGTTTGTACGGTAAATATTTTTCCATCCACTTAATTTAACTTAACTATATGATTGCATTTGACATCAGTTTCTTGTCAATAGCATGTAGTTGAGTCAATTTTTAAACCCATTTTGTCAGTCTCTGTCTTTTTCTTAGTGTATTTAGATCATTTAGAACCCATTATCTCATAAACAACTACATGGGTTTGCATTCCTAGCTCTGCCCTCTCTAAAATCTCCCTGGTACTTCCCACTTCTCTGATATTCCCCTTTTCTGTCCTCTGGCCAGAAAGCTAGAGCTTTAGCTACTCTACCTTGCCATGCACTTCCCCTGACTGTGCCAACATCAGCAGCATGACAGAATAGAATAGCTAAAACACCAACTTTCTGGCCAGTGGGAGGACAGAAAAAAACCCACAACTGGGGTTTTCTTCACCCTCTTGGAACCACAGACTTTCTGATCAGAGGGGAAGTTTCTTTTTCCTCTCAGTTTATGTGCTCCTGGGGGGTGCAGATTTTTGTAGCCATTTTGGAGGGTGATATGCATGACAGTATCTAGGAAACTTGAAGATGGATAGCCCAGTAATCTAGTTTTTCATCACATTTCCTAAAGAAACTCTTCAATGTGTACAAAAGGAGGCAAAAACAGTTAATCATTTCATTATTTTTTGTATCAGCAAAAAATTCATTATTTTTTGTATCAGCAAAAAATTAAAATTAACCTAAATCTTCATCAATAGGGAAGTAAACGGTTTCCTCCCTCACTTCATTCATGTCTCTTCTCTAAAGTAACCTCATCAGAAAGGCGTTTCTTGACCACCATATTAAAGTGGTCCATCTCCCTCAACCCCAATCTCCCTCTATCTCCTTACCCTACTTTACTCCTTTAATAGTTATTCTTATCATCTGACACCATATTGCATTATTGGTTTGTCTCCTGTTGGTCTTTCCCACCCGAATTCTACAAGAATATATATCATCTACTGTTCATGTCATTACCTCACATTAGATCTTTATTTGTTAAAATATTTGTCTATTCTCTTTCTCCCACTAGAATATAAGTTTCATAATGGTTAGGAAATTTGATTTAGTCATTGCTGTATCCCTAACATCTGAAAAATGTGTTACTTGTGCTCAAAATATTTGTAAAATATATAAATGTATGAATTATGTAAATCTGAGTAAAATTGCATAAAAATTGCATGACATTTTATAATTCTCTGTATTTTTATCTACTTCTTATATTTTACAAATGATTTTGAGTGGTTAAATTGTAAGTAATTTTTTTCTTTGTTATGTTTTATTTTTCAAAACTTATTTGATTACATTTTATTTTTATAAGTGAAATAATTCTTTTCACTGTTAATATTTTTTAATTTAGCAACAACTAACTCCTTTACTTAGCATTCAAGGCCTATTTCATTTTACACCCACTCCTTTGGCAACCTACTTTTCTAGCCTAACCATTGAGTACTCATGAATGAATATTCTGCAAGCAAAACAAAATGGAAAATTGATAGCTTTCATAGTATGCTCTATGCTTACTTCTCTGTCTCCTACCTCTGTAAATGTGTTATTCTTTTCATCTGAAGGACAGCCCATAGTAAGATTCCATGGTAACTAAGCTTTTGAATGACTTGTTTAGAAAAAGTTAAATAGCATCTTTTAATTGCAGATCTATTGAGAGCATTTTATTTGCTGATGTGCATTATGAATCTCCAAGAGGGATCTACAATATGCAGAGATTCAACTTGTTTGCCCACAGAGCTCCTTTTTAAATTTTAATGGTTTCCCTCAAAGCATTTCTTGAGTATTTCACAATGTGGGTCATTATATCTTGTTATGTTTCGTACTTTGGACGGGCAAATAATCTCCTTTTACCTTCAAAATCCCCTCACTGCAATTAATTTGCATATTAGGTAATATGCAATCGCTAGGTAAACACGTAAGCAATCTCTCTATGAGAAACTTCTGTGAGGGTTCAGTACTTTGTTTAGTGTGGCGCTTAAGGATACTCATCTTTTTCTTTTTTTAACCTCCTGACAATGCAATCTAGCCTGTTAAATTGACCCCCACCCCAATCCTCCTTTACTCTCCAAAGTGAGCAGTGAGCTGATAGGCATTTGTGAAGAATTTGTCATTTCTCGTTACTACTGACTAGTTTACTGTGCGAACTCGTCTGTACATATGAGTTAAAATCGATTTGACAGGTAGAAGTTGCCTTCAAACTTTTGATGAGAATGAGAGGGGAGAAGGCAGCCTGAATTTTTTCCACCCTTTCAATGTTTGTTGACAATGAAATTTTTAAGGATTACAGAGTCAAAGATGATTGTTTTAGAGAAGGACTGGCTTGGAATTTCTTTTGGGTTCATGATGAAACTGACTAGTTTAGAGTAAGGCTGAGTTCTGAACGTAGGCTTGGTTTGCTCTCATAGCATTCCAATGTTCTGTCCACTTCAAAATGTATTCAGAGAATGAGCTATTGTCACACCACATGTTTTACTTTGATAAATGTAATTCTTTTAGATAGGTTTCAGCTGAAATCACTTATGAGCTAGGAAAGCCCATGGTGACAACACTGAACTTGGGAAAATTTTTGTCCCTTTAAAATTGTTAATTTAGCAGGACAGTGAGCAGATCCAAAAAAATGCTCTAATCTGAGATTTATTGTTCATATCATTGACTAGTTCCCAAATTTTAAAATGTCTTTTTGTGATTCTCTCTACCAATAGACATCCATTTTTCAATGATGCAGCAATATTGTTTTTGTGTTCTTGTTGTGTTAAAACCTATCGTGTACTAAGCATTTGCTGGGTACCAAGGATAATTCTAAATATTTACATATATTGTTTCACTTAATCATCACCACAGTTCTATGAAGTTAATTGGAATATTATCCCCTTTATTATCCTCCACCAATAAGAAGAGTGACATGATAAGAAAATAAGTTACTTAGTTCAAGGACACAGGTAGTGGGGGCCAAGCTGGGATTCAAATCCACACAGTCTTTGTTCAGAACCCGAATGTCTAATCATGGTTGTACAGTATACAAATGAATTTAAAAGTCCAAGTTCTAAAGTAAAAAGTATCTGAAGTTCTAGGTTCCACTCTACACTAGTTGTATGACCTTGAGAAAATTTCTCAGTCTGTGTAAACCTCAGTGTTCTCATCTGTAAATTAAGGGTAAGAAAGGTACACATTTCATAGGATATTTGTAAAGATTAAAGATGTTTATGCATGTGCACCATGGAACCAGGTAAACAATCAGTAATTGCTACCTGTTACTCTGACATCCACCACTATTATTCTGATTACGTCAGGAAAGTTTCTCCTAATAAACTCGTTGGTTTCCTTATGGAAAGTTCTGTCAAAGGCTTTTCTGGAAGAAAAAAATGTAGCAATACGCTAAAAGTTTAGTGTTAATTTGAGCACAGAGAAGATTTCCTGCAAGAAAGATTATTTCAAATCACTCTTGAATTAATCTTTCCTTTTTCAAAAGGATAGCAGTTCAATACCATCATCATAAACATCATCACCAACTATCATATTCATGATCAATAAAGGCATAAAATAGTGTTTAAAAATGTGTGTTCCAATCAGCAGAGAAATAGCAACCCTGCCCTCTTTATTGACCGTGGGGATAGCCTTACTATTAGAGTCTTCAGTTTTCTACCTGGTTCCAATCAGCTTTACAATCCATAGCACCAAATCAAGAATTTTACTTACAGAATGGATTGTCTGATGATTTGCGAGAAAAGAATGTACACATTGACTTATAATTCATTAATGGACAAAAAGCAGATTTACTCTGGTAAAAGACCCAGAGAATAATAAATTCCTAATGAATATTCCTGAACTTTAAAATCCTTTCATTGTACCTACTACATGAAAAATGGTCTTCCACTTTAAATAAGTTCATAAATTTTGTTCATTTTCCACGTATTTTTTGTAATCCAGGTGCTTTTTTAAGTAAATGAACTGATTCTTCTCTCTAAAATTTAGATTTACTGATAATCTGCTTAAAAGTTTGATCCAATTTCCTATGTTCTGCAGGTCATTTGCCAGTTTCACACGTGAATCTCCCTTGGCAGAATCCAGAGGAGTGAAATACATGGCTGCACATTATAGCCATTGTCCATAATTCCTTTTATCCTCAGTATTTTTCTGCAATATCTAAATCCATCAGTTTGTATCCTCTTCTTGAATGGCCTTCCTTTCTCCCTTCACACCCATGAGGTCTGTGGCTCTGGTCTAAGCTTATCATTATGTACCAGGGGAAGGGATTTTGCTTTATAAGGGTAAGCTGTCTTGCTTCTACACAACAGAAAGTCTGATTTTAGAGGCTTTCTCAAGTTGAGCCCTATGCTCTTGCTCCAAGAAAATAACATAGAAAAAGATTGAGCAGGTAATTTTGAAATTTACCACTCTCACTTATGTATCCTATGTTGTTCATTTGGACAAAGACTTCCTTTTAATATTCCTCTAAAAAATTAATTTTGCCTTCCACATTTTTTCTTTTGAATGCAACATGATGGGATCTCATCATATATTCATCACATATCTCATCATATATGGAACATACAGTTATAAGTATGGACCATATGGACCATACAGTTATAAGTAGCTTCCTGTGAATGGCAATGGCAAGGACTCCTTTGGATGAGTTAGCAATGAGATATTTCATCATTCCAAAAAGAACAAGTTCACGTATTGTCACATCATATCCTACTCTGACATACTGTTCTCCTTTTAGCCACCAGCCACGAGGGCTTTGATGACTCCAGACAAAACTCAGATGCCTTAAGAATATTAATTGAATGAATCAGCTACGTTTGTGTTTTCTTTGCTTGACTTTTAGGGGGACAGGGGGATCTGAGTTAATCTTGTTGACACTGTGAAAATGGTCTGAAAAGAGTAGATATCTTTTAACAGGTCCCTACTCTTCTGTTCCATCTTCTTTATTTCTCATCCACTCTGGTTTGCTCCATTCTGTTCCCACCCCCAACTATACTGCTCTATTCAGTGGTCAAATCCAACGGTCATTTCTCTGTACGTATCTTACTTTACTTCTTGGCAGCAGCATTTAACACAGTTCTTTGTGGCATCTGACACATTGTCTCTCTTGCTCTCTCATAACAAACTGCTCAGGGATTGTGGGGTCATGCTCAATTAGTGCTCACTTATCTCTTCCTTTGTAATCTACGTCACAGCAGCATCTTCTCCACCTGCCTTTTGGATACTGGAATGTTCAGTCATACTATTTAGACACACCGTATGTATCTCTAAGTACCACATTTAGTTCCAAAGCTTGAACTACTCTGTGTTCTGATGACTTTTAGATTTGAATCAAGAGTCAAGCACTTTCCCTTGAGCTCTGGATTTAGACATCAAAAGGGAGACTAAAGTACTAAGAGGTATACATTTAAATACCTCAAATTTGATATGTCTTCCAATTTCCCATAGAAATGTTTCTCTACCTTTCCCCACCTCAGTAAATGAGTCCACATTCCACCTCATTTTTTACTTCAAAACATAGGTATTTATTCTTAATTCCTTTCTAGATCTTAGATAGAGAAGATGGAAAATTAATTTAGACCAGACTATAAGGTTTGTATAGGAGATTATTAGTGGGAGATTGAATGTAATGTCCTTCTGTCTGGCCCAATCTCTTTTACCTCTTTAGTTTTGTCTCATTTTCTTCATTATCCTACCAAGAGGGCTTCTGGATTCTTAATTTTTACTACATTTTTATATTGCATGTTTAATGATGAGGCCATGCATAGAAGATAACGATGTTCACAAAATTTGTCTAAAATATAATTGTTGAAAGAAATATTAGAGCAAATGACAGACTGAACATGTTTTAATCTACAACACCCCTCTCCTATGAACTCTTTTCATTTTAAGACCACTACATTAATGGCTATAATTTTTATTTATGAACAGCTCACAACTAACTCGACAGCATCAAGCCCACTGACAACCCTCATAAGAGGGTAAGGTGAAAGGTAACATGACTGATTCAGTCAGCACATGGAATCAGAAGAACAACATCTTTATCACAACATTTTCATTGTCTGGTACTTTCTTTCCAACTTAGAAATCGATTCACTCTTATGTGAGAAAATGAACTAATGATGCATAGAATGCCAACCATCTTTGTAAATGAAGTAAGATATTTTGAGTCAACCAAAGTGCTGAGAGAAAGTGAGTGAGCTAGTCTCTAAGTCAAAATTTTCACTCTACACACAATTTTGAACTTAGAAAAAAAATGGAATGATTTGAAAAGCAAGAGTGCCATACAACTGAAAGCTTGAGAAGAAACACTTTTGGCATATCTGGAATCATGTACCTCTGAATTAAGAATAAATTTCGGCAAAGATAATGTCTGCCTTGTAGAGGTTAACGAGTTCAGAAAGGAAAACCAAGGAAGTGTTCGGACAAATATCACATGACTTGGGAAGAAACTCTGTCGTAACATTTGAGGACAGGAGTATATTGTAGATGCCAGTGTAAAACAAAAAATTGCCATAAAAAGTCATTGAAATAATTGTAGAGGAAAGCTATTTTGGGCAATGAGTAAAAGGACCCTGCTGGAAACATATATTTTCAAAGCTACACTGGCAAAGAAGAAAAGAAAAGAAAAATGAATGTCTGGTTATAAGGCAGCCGAGAAAAGACCATTCTTCTGTCCTCTCCCTCCTCCTTCTCCTCTAACTCTATCAGAGATCGCTTGCTCTTCCTATTCCTCTGTACTGAGGCGCATGAGAAGAGGCTAAGAAGCAGAGAAGTACTCCATTCTCCGGCACATGTCATCTAAAGGCTTTGGAGGCATTTATTGATGTTCCAAAGAAAATGGCACTTTTAGAGGCAGATGTACTTACTTCGAATTAAGTTACTTAAACCAGGGGCTGAAAACTTTTTCTGGAAAAGGGCCAGATAGTAAATATTTCAGGCTGTGTAGACCATATGGTTTCTGTTGCAGCTATGTAATTCTGCCATTATAGGCAGAAAGCATTCATAGACTGTGTGTAAACAAATGGGCATGGTCATGTTCCAATAAAACTTTATTTACAGAAACAGGTGGACAGCCAGATTTGGCCTGTGGCCTTTTGGTTGCTGATCACTACCTTCAACTACTGAAGAATGCTCACTAAGGGAATCTTTACCAGAAAAAAAGGACAAACAGTCAGTACAAAGTTTACTAGACCCATGGTTTAAGGAGCTTCCCTCAGGGTGTTCAGTTCATATTTTAAAAATCCACAGAAAAGAATATTTATAATATTCTTATAATTTTCAGTTTTAAACTAAAATATAAGAATGCTTATTAAAACACATAATCAAGTGTTAGTTACATAATTTGGGGGAATAGTAAGTAGGCTTTCAAGATCTAAACTCCAATTTTAGAGCTGCACTGAAAGGATATACAAAGCATACTTAAATGTTTGTTTGCTCTCATCTTCTAGGAAGAAATTAAGTCATAAATCTGGGATTTTTCCAGTTATTCTTGTTAGAATAGTACAAGCTTGTCTCCAAATTTGCGGAGAATTCTTAGGTCATGTCTGAAATTTTAAAAGCTTGATTGACGTAAATATGTTTAAAGCCTAACATAGCTAAAGTATGGGGTACAGTTGCAACTTTTAATAGTTTAGTCATTACCCCTCTAGTCACATCTTTGCATCTAATTGTCACCATGTTCACAAATATCTTTCACCAAAGAATCAACTTTGTGGCCATTGTGGATTGGAAATGGGAATATTCATAAGCCAGGGTATTGTTAACAACGTTAAGAAATATGCAAAATTCTGATGCAAGTATTAAGCGTATAGTAACAAGCATGCAGTTTTGGAGAAAAATGACCAAGGCTCTGTTTCAGTGGATTGGAAATAGAATTTTATACGTGCCATGGTGAAATGAATGTCATCTTCAGGAGCTGCTTAGATTTTAATTTAAAAAATAATGATTTATGAGACTGGATGTAATCAAGGAAGCACTGGCATCATTAGCTACTAGTGAAGAGCGAATGGATCTAGATTGTAAGCAAGAGAGTTAAGTTCAAACTGTTGTATGACTGTTATATATTGGCTGAAGGATTTACGGAAAGAGTGCAAGACTTTTTAGAATGTGAAAATTGGAGGATTAGAAAATTAGCTTCCTTATAGACGGACAGGAAAAGCTCTTTGAGTTTAGAATGCACATCTTTTTTACCTCTGCAGGTTGGTACAATAAAAGCATCTATAAACCCATAAATCCACTATTCTGAGAAAATCCCAATGATTTACAAAGAGGTTTTTATTTTGTTTTGTTTGAAGTTTCTATTTTCCTACTGTGGAAGCTGGAACATGGCTGGTCCCCTATGGAAGACACAATCTTAAGGATGTAAAAACTACCTATACACTCATCAGGTTTGGAGAAAGAAAGGGAAAGCAATAGAACTTTGTTTCAGTTGAAGAAGGGCTGCTTTTCCTGTTCTCCTGGAGCCTACAGAATTGCTTCAATTTGTCACCGAAGCCCAGCACCAAGCCTCTTGCCAACTGTCTAAAACACACATAAGCAGCCCACACAGCCCTGGAGCAGCTGCGTATAGTTCTGAATTACACACTGTGGCTTTGAAGTCCTCAGCTTCCTGCTTTCTACAGCAACCTTAGAGAAGATGAAAAAGTACGTTTTTATGACATGTACCATCATGTGCATTATGTTTTCTCTCCAGTCCCTGCATCATGGAAGGTGCATTTTCAGTGACATATAGCATACAATGTAAATGAGCTGTGGAGTAACAAATTAAAAAGCTTTTATAGAAACCTCTAATTACTATTTATGGCTCCCCTGGTATTACCTAAACTGTCTACTGCTCAAATGATTGCACATTCCCCAATGAGTGGGGAGTGTGCATTGTTGACTAACAACAGATGCGGCAAGCAGTGTGATTTATTATTAAGGCAAAGCTGTAAAGGTAGTTTTTTATCAATGATGCTCTTTCCGTGCATTGCCAGGCAGATAATGAGAAAGGGCATTTTAAAAATTGGTGGCATTTTTTCTGCCCTTCAGCTGTTCTTCTTAGGTAAGGACTCCTCAACCCCATCACTTTTCTTTAGTACATAATACCAATATCATAAAAAAATGAACAGATGCCTACCTAGTCACGCAGGAACTGAAGCATCATGGAAACTTATATTGCATTTGCAGTTACATAATTAATAAATTTGTCAAAGCCTACCTATAGGCAAGGCACTATGTTGTTGTCTTGTTAAAATCCTAAAAAAATGGTCCTTGACCTCAAGGGGATGATGATCTAGTGCTTGATCTTTCTTCGGTATATGACACTATTTCCTAAAATGATAAAATGGCATATGTTTGATTAGTATAACATTTATTGACTATCTACTATGTGTCAGCTACTGGTTAGACTCTGGGTCTCAAAAGTTAATGTCCCGGCCTCTAGATGCCCATGATCTAGTGAAGGACAGAGAAAGCTACATAAATATCACTACTGGTTAGCAGAGAGGGTAAGTGATCTGATTTCCAACCAATGTATTGTGGGAGTAGGAGGAGGGAGATTGACATGCTGAGTGGAGTGGATGGGAAGACATCTGGGATAAGGTGGAACATGAGCTTGCTAGAAAGAAAATATAAGACTTCAGCCTGGTATGAAAGGGCTTTCCAGGTAAAATAGTGGCTTAATATGAAAAAAATATTCGAAAGGATAAAACTGGCAGAAATTTTATTTATAGAGGACTGGAAATTGGCCACAGTTATTGTTTACACATCTTTCTGATGGGATGATACCGAAGTAAAATTTTTAAAAAAGGATAATTATTATTTTCATGATGCTTACAGTCTAGCTGGAGACTGAGAGCATTTATTTTGCAGGATCAGATTTGTTTATACATAGTTTCCTTGTAATGACAAGAAGTTGGATTTTGATGCATAAAAATTGTATCTAGTCGAACTCTAAGAGACTCTGAGTTTGAAGAACACACTTGGAATTGCTTTACAAATTCTAAAACTTTAAAGAAATGTCAATGTACTGACTTGACTTAAAGGAAGTGTGAGCACTACTTTCTGCCACATATTACACAATTGACTTCCTACCAACTCAGAGGGCTGCGTTGGACAGAGCAGACAATACTGGCATTTTGGACTTGACTAGCAGGGACAGAATACCATCAATAATGATGCTGCCTCTTTGGAAGTCAAGATAGCATCATATTTCATTACGCTGTGAACCTTGTTTTTACAGCTGACAATCAAGAAGTCAAAAAGAAAGTTACTGTTACTCATAAAGATTGAGTGTCAAGGTGAGAAATCTTTGCCTCTCAGGTTGGGAGCTCAAGTACTGTCTCCATCAGCAGGGTGGGAGAAGTTAGGACAGGCCTGCAAACATGTCAGCAGTGGAAACGACAGTAGCACCAATGGCACTAATGGCCAAGAAGCCCATGCTTGTGTAGATTGCCGGGTAGAATCTAGTGTGATTCTTGACTTGAACCACAACCTGCTGTTCTCTGGTGCTGTCTTTTTTTCCCATTTAGGTGAGTCCAGGCTTAGCATGGATGATGAGTAAATCCTCTGAAATGTATATAGGAACTATAAAGAGATGGATGGCTCCAGGATGTAAAGAAAGCAAAAGTTTGCAGAGGGGAACTTGAAGTCAACCTTAATTGATGATGTAAGAGCTGGGTCCTTCCTGTGCAGCCCAGGCTGGTGTTCTAAATAACTCTCTCATTCACCACCCAGGTTAAATTTTTTAAAAATCTTACTTTTACTTTTTCCAAACGAATCATATTAAAGAGTTATTATGTACCTGTTAGCTCTCACACAGCTCTGAGAAGTGGATGAGCACTACGTCTGATCTCTTGGACACTTCACATCATTTTCCATGACTTTTCACTTCTTAGACTCTTTAAGTATTTGGATTCTTTTCTTTGGTTTTTTTCTAAATCTTCTTTATTTATTTATTTAATTTATTTTTTCTGAGGAAGACTGGCCCTGAGCTAAGATGCATGCCCATCTTCCTCTACTTTGTATAGGGGACTCCTGCCACAGCATGGCCTGACAAGCAGTGTGTAGGTCTGCACCCAGGATTCAAACCAGCGAACCCCAATCTGCCGAAGTGGAAAGTGTGAACTTAACGGCTGTACCCTTGGGCCAGCCCCTGGATTCTTTTCTTAAAGCTACAATATGACCTTTTTCAGTCCCCTAGATTTTCATATCTACCTTTGGACAGATAGACCCAATGTTAGTATCTCACCATCATATAGTATTTCTAAAATCAGTAATTATAGTGACCAC